>NW_008629101.1:0-45735 GCF_000691845.1 Merops nubicus
CCGAGCGGGGCTGGGGGCAAGGGTGAAGGGTGGGGTCTGGGACGGGGGTTCCGGGACGGGGGTGCAGCTGAGGGGGCGCCTGGAGCCCCTGTGGAGAGCTCTTTCCTTCTGCCCTTTGTTATCTATATCTGTTGTTACTGCTGCTGGTTGCTGTTCCTTCTGCGCTGTTGTATTAAATTCTCCTTATCTCAGCCCATGGGGTTTTGTATTTTTCTCCCTTTTCCTCTCCTGTTCAGGGGGTGGGTGTGGGGTGAAGGAGCTCCCAAGTGGTGCCCAGCTCCTGCCTAGGGCTAAACCACAACAACTTCTTTCCTCTTTACCTATTTTGTCAAGCCAGACTTGCATTTTTGGGACCGTTGTTCAAAGCGTGAATGCATGCACTCTGTCATTATTCTCCAAGAGACCTTTTCTGGTTTCCTCCACACAAGTTTCTGGTTTCTTAGGACAACCCTGTTTCTGTCACTGCATGGCATTATCTACTGAATTCAGTGAGAAACACAAAACTGCAGTTTGTTTTTTTTTAATTAGTGTTGGGTCCCTAAGGAAAAAGTATTGTGTTAAAAGATTTGAAGATTTTTTTCCAGTTTTTATTTCACTTTTGTGTACAGAAGTGTTATAGACATGAAAATAGTGCTGTTTTTTTCTGTGTCATGTGATGAGGTGTTTTCTAAATCAGTAAATTTCTGTTGTTCCATCTCTTTTAACCTAATGGTTCACTCTTTATGTCCTAGGAGGTCCCATGTGCTCTCCTCAGAAATAAAGGTACAATATTATGTTACTTATATAATGTGAAATTGTTCTAAAAATTACAGACGGCTCATATTAATTTGGGGTTTGATGTCATAATAAACCTTTGCATTTCTGTCCATCTTTTTACATAAGGAAAAACTTGTTCTGCATTAGATCTTAAAGATGCCAGACAAGCTATCTATTTCAATTTGAATAGTTGCTTATGCTACCTGCTTTATTTGATAGCTTGCCCCTGAGGTGTCCTGTATATCTTTGGGTCCACTTGCACAGCTCGTGTGCAAAATAATGCTTTTGGTCTGCTCTTGTCCAAGTTCCCTGGGAAATACAAGCTTTGATTCTGCATCACAGTTGTATGCTGCTGGTCTTTGCATCAGAGCTTGGCAGAGATCTCCTGTTTGACACTTCTGGTATTCTGGATGTAGTATCTCAAAATTCATCTCAGTGAAATGTTTACTTGATGGACTCCTGTCACACTGAGCTATTTATTTACAAGATACATAAGGAAGTAATATGTGTATTGCCTAATTTGAGCTTTTGTCTATGAAGACTGGCTCTTCAGAATTCAGAAGTTACCTGTGCTTTTGTTACCTGTGAATGGTGATAAGGCTATTCTTGTTAGCACTATATTCATGAGCATATCAGCAGTAGTAGTATTTAGCTCGCTTTTAGTGCCTTACCAATTTGAGCAGACTTAAACTGGATGATTTTAGTACTCCAGTGTATTGGGATATCCTGTTTTCTGTGTTCCATTGTACAGTTTATGATGTAAAGACTAGTGTGAAATAAACTAGTTTCATTGACTCTTCTCTCCAAAATCCTTTTGAACAGGAGTTTGTTTAAAGGAAGCCTAATGGTCACATAGGGAATTAATGTAGGAGGGCAAGTAAATTAAGAGTTTGTTTGCTAATTTGTTCTGTATTAGTCTCTCGTAGACCATATTCTGCAACAGCCTTAGCATAATATTGTGATCATGTCTGTGATCTCTGTATGTTGTTTTGGTTTTGATAGCTGCTATTACATTCATGTGTGACAAGCGATGCAACAAGAAGAGATCATGTGGACGACACAAGTGTAATGAAGTTTGCTGTGTGGTAAGTTTACATGTGGTTTTATAAAATTGTTCATTTTGATGTGTGTTTGGTTTTGGTTGTGATATTGAAAGACTTCTTTGCTCTTGTATCTTTCAATTTCTGAAGTGCCTCTCCTGTGGAGACAGGCTGAGAGAGCTGGAGTTATTCAGCCTGGAGAAGTGAAGGCTTTAGGGAGACCTTACTGCAGCCTTCCAGTACGTAAAGGCGGCCTACAAGAAAGCTGGAGAGGGACTTTTTACAAGAGCATGTAGTGATAGGATGAGGAGTAATGGATTTAAACTGAAAAAGGGAAGATTTAGATTGGATATGAGGAAGAGGTTCTTTATGATGAGACACTGGAACGGGTTGTCCAGGGAAGTTGTGGATGCTATTGTTGGAAGTTTGCATTGTTAGGGTAGATGAGGCTTTGAACAGCCTGGTCTAGTGGAAGGTGTCCTTGCTCATGGCAGGGGTGTTGGAACTAGATGATCTTTAAGGTCCCTTCCAACCCAAAACTTTCTGTGATCTTCAGTCTCTATTTGCTGCTGCATTTGGTCATGCTCAGAAAAGTTTGTGTGTATGTGTATTTAGTTTTCAGCATCTGTTCTATGATTATTATTATAACTGTAAACCACATTCTAGCCTGAAAGCAATGTAACAAAAAAAAAAAAAAAAAAAAGTCCGTGCGGTGGTTTTGGGGAGAATGGGGGGAGCAGGAGGGTGGTACTAAACACAGGAAACACAAGCTATGATGTAGCTCTGTCTGCAACAGAGGTCTTGGGAGAATCCATGTTAAAAACTGTGTGTCCATACAGTGATAGCGAAACTGTACAGATCAGGCCTAAGCTACTTTTTAGATTATGACCTTTCAAAGTACAATGCACCAGTGGGCTTTATAGTTCAATTCTGCTTCTCTTTTTTGCCTTCCCCTAGGACACGGAACATAAGTGTTCTTTGGTCTGTGGTCGTAAACTCAACTGTGGGCTTCATAGATGTGAAGAACCTTGTCATCGGGGCACTTGTCAAACGTGCTGGCAAACGAGTGAGTTATGTGCAAGAGTGCATTATTTCTTAAATAAATTTATTCATCTAACTGATCAGAGTTGGACTGAGAGAGGGGTCCAAATTGACCAGAACCTGAAGACTATGCAGTTGATTTGAACTGTGTTTTTTCATGAAAGAAAATTCATAGAATCACTATGATTGGAAAGGACCTCCGGAGTCATCAGGTCCAACCACGCTCCCAGTGTTTCCCTAACCACTAGAGCATAGCCTCAAGTGCTACACCTACTCGTTTTTTGAACAGCTCCAGGGGTGATGACTCCACCACCTCCCTGGGCAGCCCGTTCCAGTGCCTGAGCACTCTATCAGTGAAGAAATTCTTCCTAATAGCCAATCAAAACCTCCCCTGACACACCCCCACCACAACTTGAGGCCATTTCCACTCGTCCTATCATCAGTAATTTGGGAGAAGAGACCAACACCAGCCTCACTACAACCTCCTTTCAGCTAGTTGTAGAGAGCAATAAGGTCTCTGGGTGTTCTCTTCTCCAGACTAAACAACCCCAGTTCTCTCAGCCGGTCTCCATAAAAGATGTTTTCCAGCCCTCTCACCAGCCTCATTGCTCTTCTCTGGACCCATTCCAGCACCTCCATGTCCTTCTACTGTGGTGCCCAAAACTGGACCCAGCACTCAAGGTGAGGTCTCACCAGTGCTGAGCCCAGGGGCACGATCACCTCCCTGCTCCTGCTGGTCACACTCGTTCTGACACAGGCCAGGATGCCATTGGCCTTCTTGGCCACCTGGGCACACTGCTGGCTCATGTTCAGTCAGCTGTCCACCAACACCCCCAGGTCCTTTTCCACCAGGCACTTTCCAGCCACTCCTCCCCAAGCCTGGAGTGTTCCCTGGGCTTGTTGTGACCCAAGTGCAGGACCCGGCACTTGGCCTTGTTAAACCTTGTTAAATGAAAGTTATTTCATTTTAGATTAGTCTACAAACTGTTGGATTTTATTAGTTAATTCAAGTGAATTATAGTGAAATATATTCAGTTATGTATGTTGATCCAGTAATCACTGTATGCCAGCAGCTGGAGAATGGGGTCACAGGTTATAGGGACCCCTTGTTCTGGGTGCCAGCACCCGGAGAAGCCAGGCAGTGTTGGGATTCCCTTGCTAATTTCAGTCCTCTCTGTGCCTGGGTATGTTTGGGTAACTTGTTAATGAACTTGCTTCAAAGCTGGACTGGCTGGCTAGGAAGAGGTCTGCCTCTGGAATTCCACAAGCTTTCAGCCTGTGTCTGAGTAAGGGTCTGTCCAGGTATGGATATCAGACAGAGCCCAGGCTAATATTTGAGATCTGTGAATGCAGTGTACATGTGGATCTAGAGAGTGTGTGTGTGTCTTCACTAGTGACCTTCAATCCTAGTGAGCTAGAGAGAAAGAAGAGGACTTGGTTTTTGGTATTCTTGTTTCCACAAATCTTGTTGTTTAGTTGTCTGTGTTCATCTGTGTGTCCAGTCATGTTATTGTGATGTGTGTATTGGGTGTCTAGTCTCTTTGGAAGGTGTTTTCAGTCTTGCTAGTGGCTGGACCTGCATACTGATCCAGCAGCCATCATCATATCCACAGAGGTGGGACAACAGGAACATTTGGGGTTTTAGAGTTCAACAGATTTTGCTTTGGTAAGCAAGAAAGGAAGAATCCAGTGATTCCCAGAATCAGGAGAACTTCCTGAATTCAGCAGCCCCCTTAACACACTTGTCTTCTCTTCAGATTGGAGTTATTGTTCTGTACTTTTATTGCCCCATTATTCTCTTACCTCCTCCATCATTCCCTCTTTTGGTCCCTGATCCACTGTCTCTTTATTTGTTTATAGAGCAATCATATTCTTTTTGTTCTCAGGTCTCCTGTGTTACTTCTGATGTTAATATTTTCTCTTAGTGTCTTATTTTTCTAAGGTTTTATCTGAACTGTAGTTTGCATTCCAGTCAGTCTCCCTCTCAGTTTCTTTATAGCCTGAAAAACAGCAGTGAACTGTATTAACTTCTATGCAGTGTTAAGTTTTAGTTGACATGGTGTATGTAAGTATTTTTATTCCTTTGTTTATTTTGTCACTGAGATTTGGAATCTTATGGTAAGAGTTTAAAATCTGCTTCCCAAATACAGGGGAAAAAAAAAAGGCCTTGGCAAAAGGACAAAAATCTAACCACTGATCTGAAAAAGCAGTGGTGGTGGGGAAGTTCGGGGCACAAGATTTGGATGATGTGCTTTCTGGAAGGGAACTTGAGAGATACCTCCCTGTTTTTTAAGTCAAGGATAGAACAGCAACAGCTTTCAACTTGACATGAGCATTTCTCTTGCTCCAGTTCAAAATGTTGCTGTCAAAGAAGCACCCCCTAAAAGCAAGCATAGTTCCCCATGAAGCAATCATGGTCTGGTTTTCTTGTGGGAGCCACAAAAGGTAATAATTCCACTGCTGTGGTGCTTAATATCAAAAACCAAAACTGGACTAAACAATTTGCATGTTATTTAAAGATTTCTCATTGTGAAGAACTGCAAATACGTGTAGTCATTGGGATATGTTTGACTTGTTTCTTCAGGTTTTGATGAGCTGACTTGTTACTGTGGTGAATCTGTGATTTACCCCCCTGTGCCCTGTGGCACTCAGCCACCAGAGTGTAAAAAACCATGCACCAGGCCACACGACTGTGATCATCCAGGTAAGTCAAACCATTCATTTCTACATGTTTATTTAGTTTTGTTTTAACTGAAATGTAAAAAAGTGTACATAGGTCTGTTTAAAAATATATTTGGTTCTTTATTAGATGCTTTTTCAGTAGTTTTGTATATTCCCAAGTGTCTGCATTTATAAGACAACGGACTAAAAACTTGCCATGAATACTAGTAGTGACACTTCTGACTGGTAAAAGCATTGTTTTTTGTTTTTTTTCTGATCATTATTATCAGTCAAAACACTTTAAATGCTGTATTTCAGAGGTGAAGTGCTCTATTAAAGCAGTAGGATTATCTAGTGAACAGTTAGTTTCTGCATTCCTTAGAATTACATTGGCCAATCACAAAAAACGTAGCACATGTCAAACAGATATGCTTTCTGAAAAACTGTCTGATAGTATAACCCTGCTAAGAAGTTATGAAATTCTTTTCTATTTTATTTAGAAAATATGGAAGAATATTCACCCAAAAACCTGCCATCATAATTTTTAAAGAACACTTTAAAGTACAGATCATCTGTGCGTGAATCATCATATTTCCCATAAATTGTGTAGTCCTGAAATGCAAACTCATGCTTAATAATCTTTATTGTCTTTTTTTGATGCATTTGATTGAAGTATGCTAATAAAACTGTGCTGGCTTTTCTATTTCTGTGACTGCAGTGTACCATTCATGTCATAGTGAGGAGAAATGTCCACCTTGTACTTATCTCACTCAGAAATGGTGTATGGGCAAGCATGAAGTAAGTCTGGATGCTTAATGTTTTTGGCTACTAAGTAGTGTTCTAGGACTGCAGGCTTAGATTCTTGTGGCTTCTTTGGAATAGAATATGTTATTGGAGTTTGAATTTAATGTGTTTAAACTAGAAAAGTGTGTCTTCTATGCCATACGCATTCAGACCAACTGTTGTCTTGGACTGCGATATAAAGAAAAACTCAGCCTTTGTCCTAAGATATTTTAGTATTGCAGTACTTGCATGGACAGTGCCAAATGAAGGTGTGAACAGTAAAAGTACCTTGAGATTTATATTTATAGTTTTTCATTTTTAATTACCATCTTTTTCCTCCCATCTTCCAGCTGCGAAGTAATATCCCTTGTCATCTCACGGACATTTCCTGTGGCCTCCGCTGCAATCAGATGTTAAAATGTGGAATGCACAAATGTAAAAGAATCTGCCACAAAGGAGAATGTCTTATAGATGAAGAGTGTAAACAGCCATGTGTTATTCCAAGACTATACTGTAATCATCCTTGTATGGCTCCATGTCATCCTTCTTCACCCTGCCCGACAACATCATGCTGTGCAAAGGTTAGATTCACTGCAAATTCACAGGCCAGTTGTATAGCTATCAACTAGTAACAGCTGTGACAAAAAATGACATGTTTATGTATTAGTAGCATGATTTTTTTTTTCTGTAAACTTTTATTATTGAATTTAAGGAAAATGTCGTATTTTTCACTTTTAATTACCCATTATTCTACTAAAGTAAAACTTTTTAAAAGAATACATTTTACTCCCTCACATTTTCCATGGCCATAAAAAGACAAAAAAAAAAGTCTGCTCTCTTGTGTGATACAACAGGTTGATCTTCAATGTGAATGTGGAAGAAGGAAGGAGAGTATGATTTGCTCAGAAGCATCTAATACATATCAAAGGTTTGTACTATAATATTTTTTTTAAATTCGTTATTGGACTTGCTTCTTTGCTGTTTGATTAAATTTCAGTCTTGAATAAATATTTTTAATTCACAAACTTTTTCACATATTTTTTGTACTTTCACATACAGTTTCGTGCTTGTATTCCTTTGAGCTTTCATATGAGCTATGCTGTACTGGAACACATTCCTCTTTTTACTGTGCTGTTAGTCTAACTGTGGTGCTGTGTCAAAGCTTGAATCTCCTATCTGTGGAACTCTGCTCTACTCACACAGAGCAATTAGATACAGGCTAATCAGGCAGGTCCAGATTCAGGCTCCTGGATGGAGGTGATTACACATAGCAGTCCATGTGCAAGTTGCTGTCTAAGTTTCCCTTAGTGTATGATGGCACCTAGTCAATACAGATGATGGAAGATAAAGAGTGATTTAAATTTACTCTGAAATAGCTAAATTTAGGCAGGAGAGCTTTGGCATCTCAATCTTGGTTCTTAATATGCGAACTGAGTCCTTCCCAGCTCCATTTTTTGCAATAGATTTGTCTCCAGATCCTATTTCTAAACTGATTTCCCTTTCTCTCTTAGAAGAGAGGACAAAGGGTCAAGGAACAGAAGAAAAGTAGGGCTTTGTAACTTCTGAAATTAAAATAATAAAACAGTAGTAATAGTAATTTTTTTAAATCCTACTCTGAGGCTGTGATTGAGAGGGAGTAAAAAAATCTAAAGAGTTGTTGTGCAGCCAGAGTTCTGCTTTGCATCAACTGAATACGAGAGCACAGTCACAGATTCTTCCCATTTTTGTTTGGAACTGCTATTTGAGGACCTGATACTAAGCCCAGCTCAGTTCCTACTGAGTACTGCCCAGATGCAAATTCTGACAGAAGATGGTTTAGCATCTGTGTAATAGGTGCTTAATACTACATGATGAAGGCAAGGAGAAAAATGTGCTGATCAGGAGCAGCTGAGAACAATTGTAGTCAGTGCTAAGTTGAATGCAAGATACGCTTAGAGGAGTGGTGATCTTTTTTTTTTGAAGAAAAGAGAGAGTTTGGTTAAGAGCTATCACTATGAGTGATAGAAGACTGACTCAGTTTTGAAATACCAATTTAAATTGATGTACGCTTGTCATTAATGCTAAGCTGGGAAGGTAATGTAGTTACAAGTCCAAATGATTGAAGGCTGTTACTTCTTTGCTGTTTCTATAGCTCAGGCACTGCAAAAGTATTCATAGAAAAAAACTGAAGTCAGTGAGAGTCCTTGCATACATAAGCTAAACACATGTATTTATCTAATGAGAGCCCAAGTAAAGAGGAAGGGAAAGTGACAGTTTAAAACAAGTGTTTTTATCTGTTCAGATGTGTCCATATATGTTTAGAAATTACTGATACTAGCAAAAGCAGCACTTAATGCTAGCCAAGTTTGAATGATAACTTCAACTCTTCAGGCTGCTGAAAGATTAAAATATTCTGAGTTTGGTTTGGCTTTCTCCCATCATCTACATACTTGGGAAGAAAAAAAACCCCACAACAACTACAAACACACACACAAAAAAAAAAATAAATAGCCCAAACAGTCATCCCAAAACCCAAACATGACAGAGTAACTCTTGCAGAACTGTTGTGGAAAGGTCAGCAAGTTAATGCAATATCCAAGTTTTCTCAAAAATGTTACAGGAGTGATGAAACAGCTTTGAGCTTTGTCAGTGAATGTCAGTGGGATAACACCCAAGGGAACAGGGAAGGGCGAGTGCTGCTGTATCTGTACACATTATACAAATGATGATGTTGTATCTAAGGGCCATTTGTGTAAACTTTGACACCACATGGTAAATATGAAGCTGATGGTGCCTCTCAGTGTTTTTTGGGTAGTATGGTTATCCTTCTTGACAGATGATTAGTTCTCTGAATGTGATGCAAAATATATAGAGACAGACATATCCTTTTATCTGAATTTAACAGAAAAGATGGTTCAGAGGATAGACTGTTCAATTTTCAGGATTTGGTTTGAGAATTATATGGGATATTTCACTAAAAAAATGGTATATTTTAGTTAGGGAAGTTTTAGCAAGAATATCAGACTGGGATGGCTGGTTATTGAAGAATAATCTTTTAAAGAAAATTGTAACAGGCTCACTAGGCATTTTTTTCTTCTAGGTTGTATCATTCATATCTTCTAAGCAAATTTCTAAGTACTTTATAAAATTACTTTACAGATTTTAGCTGCACACAATCACATAGGTGTTAAAAAGACAAAGCTATATAGTCAGCTGTAGTATGAATATTAAGCAGGTGAGATGGAAGAGTACTTGCATTGTCAAGTTGATACTTGCTTCAAATTAATGCTCTGAAAAATTTTCTGAAGAAGCATGTCCATTTGTTATTCTTGCTCCTACTTGCTTGAGGGAGAGCCACCTCTTAGTTTACATAGCTAGGTAGAGTACACTTCTAAAACTAGATGAAACTAGGATCCCATTCTGTAATCTGATGATGAAATGGTCAATCTGTCTGCTTCCTTCCATCTGGAGATTCAAATCTGCAACTTTATGCACCTTTTACAAAGGTTTATTTGTTGTCTCAAATGAAATTTAACACTCTTCTTTTTCAGAATAGCTGCTATATCTATTGCCACTAAGTTAACAGATCTACAGCTTGGAGATTCAGTGGAAATCAGTAGGCTTATTACAAAAAAAGAAATGAAGCAGGCCAGGTAAGGAGATACATGTGGAAATATATTTCAAACCCTTGTGTGTACTTGGGACTTTGGGAATGTGGGTAATTCATAATACTGGGAGCAAAATCCCAGTTAAAATAAGAAGAGTTTAAATAGCCTGACTCTAATGTAACAGTACTGCTAAAAGAATATTTTACAGTTCCTTAGCAGCTTATGCTTTTGCTTTCATTTGGAATGAGTCCTCTGTCCTTTGCTGGTTTGTTGTTATAATTAGGTATGGAACAATATACTTGTGGTTTCAGAGTTTCTTTCTACCCAGCAAACTCCTTAGTGTTCCTCTAGCTTTTTTCAGATTTCTAGCCAGTATAATTTGTTGCTATCTGTTTCAGCATCCAGCATTCCTTCCTGGATTATTAATAGGGCGTGTTGTCCCCTAGTCATCATCTCACTATTTATAATATCTTTCTATTGCCATTTTTAGATTTCTTACGTTTGTATCTCAGTTTGATTGGCACTTTTATGTTCTCAGACCGACTGGCACTGCAGATCTGCTTTTAATTTACAAAAACGCTTGTGACTTGAATTTCGTGATTTTTCTGTCCCTCAGGATTGGAATAGCTTATCTTTTAACTTGTAATATAATTTCTTTAAGGAATTCTCGAGTTTCTCCCACATCCTTCTATCAGAAACCTGATATCAGTCCTTGATTCCTGGGTTTAGTTTACTTTCTGCTACCACCTCTCTTCTCTTAATTGTGAATTTGATTATTTCAGAGTCAGTCTGTTATGTGTTAAAATTTAATTTTCCTTTATACTGCTTGAAGTCAAAACAGTGACATCTCCCATAGAGTTGCTTCATGACTTCCTGTATCAAAAACTAATACCAGCATACTTCACAAACTTTTGCTAGTCGTTCTGTTCTGTTTATTTATTTAATGTCTATGAAATTGGAGCAAGTTATTATGAAATCCTTTTGGGTAATTTTCTACACTGAAATAATTTGAATTCTGAATCTATGGGCAAGACGAAATAACACCAGAAATGATGCATGGAATCACCTGCTCGTCACAGTCTCCAGCTTTGTTCTAGTTGAGTCATTGTCATACTTCAGATGAAGGTGAGAGGGGGAATAAAGGTGGAAAAGGGAGAGCTGTACTGATTCCAGCATGCAAGTTGAATGAGCATGGTATTAGTACCCTGTAAGCCTGTTATAAGAAAGGCACCAAAAGGAAGCAGTAATAGAGTCTTTATTTTAGCCTACCCTGTGTGTTTCAACCAACAGGAAGCAGTAATAGAGTCTTTATTTTAGCCTACCCTGTGTGTTTCAATTAATTGAATACTCAAAAAATATACAAGAATCAACTTCTGTCTCTAGAATTACTGTAGAATAATCTTTGCTTTACCCTGATTGAGCCTCAACTATTTTGTTCCTATTAGTATCACAGTGCTAACCCAGTAAGGGTAATGGGCAGAAGTTTGTAACTACCACTGTGAAATTCTGGAGAAGACTTGATCCTTTTCTGACATTTTAATCACTTAGAAATAACATAAAATAACTTTCAAAGATGAGACTGAAAACTGAAATTGATAGTTGTGTGGACATTAGAAGTTACGGGCTCAGTTAGAATACTAATTTTTATGTCACATCATAATCCTCTATATGCATAGCTAATTTTCATGTTTTTCCTGGCTGATAATTTTTTTTCTGATGCATAGGAGTAAGTGACCTTTTCATATCTTGCTTTGCTCATTTCCCATTGTTAGCATCAACTTAATGCTGCTTAATCAACTGCATTTTTTCTGAAATTATTTAATTCACCAATACAATAAAATCTTGTTCAGAAGCTGGTTTTGGTGATTGCTGCTTCTGTTCAAGACCTGCAGGAGGACTTGGGCTCAAAAGTCTTTGTTTGTTGTTGGTTGTTTTTAGCTGTGTTATCTGATCGAGTACAATAAACTGTTCTTACACACTCTTCTTACTTTAGACTGTAATAATGATATGACACTAACAAAGCTACAGTTTGAAAAGTATGAGTAGCAGCTGTGATTCTAATTGTATTTTTCTTTCTAAATTTAGGCTGCAGTGTGATGAAGAATGCTTAGCTCTTCAGAGGAACAGGTGGGCAATGAACTTGCTTGGTTTTTTCAGAAGTAGTCCATGCTCAGAAAGTTAATACTGGGTGGAAAAAAAATCCTTTTCTGCATGACCTAGAGAACTGATAGATGTGGAGATTTTTCCTGTGTTCTAGGGGTGTATATTGAGTGTTCTGAGCTCTTACTAGAATATTGTAGTGAAAAGTCGTAAATAGCTTCAGATGCACAAACTGTCTTTTCTGAGCTGTTCATCTGTGTTAGTAACCCATATCCTTACTCTTCAGTGACAACATGTTTTGGGAGGCTGGGAGAATTTGTTTGGCTGTGGTGTTGTTATGCTTTGCTTTTTTCCTCCTACCCTCAAATATAGGCGTCTTGCCGAGGCTCTTGAAATAGATGATAATTCTGATCCCTTTAACATCCGTTCTTCTGGACCAAAGTACAGTGACCTTTTAAAAGAAGATGCAAGGTATGTGTTCTAATGATGGCAGGTGTCATCCCTAGGTAAGCAGTGCCAAGAGCAAGATGGCAAATGCTAAATATTATTCTTGTAAAAATGCTTGTTGACACTCTCCTCTCCAGCCTTGGCAATAGGCTGGATAATTGAGGCAAAGGAGATGATGTGCATTTCTCAAGATCTCCAAAATGAGAACCTGAAAAGTAAAAGTGCCTGACCAGTTTTTTTCTTCTGTAATAGGACCAGATTTAGAATGGGAGCATCATTTTCCACCATTCTTCTCACTGTGAATTAGTACCTGTAATTCTCACATCTCCACTGCTTTCATACACAACGAATCCACAGCTTTATGCTCCTTGTGAACTTTTCAAGGCAAAGACAAAATTGCTAGCTTAGTAATGAAATATACTCTCATAGCCTGACATTATTTACCTCCATCATTCTCATTCATTTTTTGCCTTACTGCCTTTGTTTTAAAAATAAAGAAATGGAATTAATAAAAGACTTGATTGATGTAAAGCTAGTCCTCTGCAAGTGCTGACTGCAAAGAGGGCTGCTAGGCTGAAACATCTGGAAATGGGATAATAGAAAGTCAAGGTAATATCAAAAACATCACACTAATAATTACTACACAATCTGAAATGACAGGGAGGGATCAGAAACATTTTGAAGATGCTTAAATAAGTGACATCTAAGAATTTTTTACTTGTGTTTGTAGGCATGGCATAAGTTTTTATTAGCTGTAAGTTTTTAGAACAGCTGCATCCATTTTGCTCTTTATCACTGTCCTAATGATACACACATTTCAAATTTTAGTGAGGGTGTTTTCTACTTGAAAATCCTTTATTTAATTTGCTGATGTATAAGAAAAGTGAAAATTATATATAAAAAGCCACACAGAATTTGAGTAAATAATTTCTTGCTTTACTTCCAACTGATTAGCCTACTGCAGGATTGTGGAGGTACTGCTTCATTAGTGCTATTTTATAAAGACTGTTCTCCTAAATGTATATAGAATGTTTTGCTTTATCTCTTTCAGAAAACAAAGCACACATTTTCACTTTCTTCCTGTGTTGAATATCTTGTGTTCTATGTGTCGTCCCCTCTCTGTTGGAGTACAGTCCAATCTTACCTTTCTGTCAGCCATTCTCTACCCATAGTGCAGTGTTCATCTGTTCAGAACTGACCATGGTCATACTCTGTATTCCGGATGGTCTAACAGATACCTTGAAAAGTAGCCTTAATGCTTTCACACTCCCCTGTTTCCTCTGTGAAAGTATCTCTTCTCAGTCATTCTGCAGTTTTCTTTGTATCTCCTGTGTAACCACTTCACATTGGTAACTCACAATAAACTAATACACCCAGGCTATTCTTACTGATTCACAGCTTAAAGCAAAAGTTTTTGTTAGTTTTGAAGTCCATGGTTTTGCAGATTGAGTTACTGGTTTTCATTTATCTAGTCTTCAACATAAATGAGTTTCTCCCTGTATTAACATATCTCTCTTTACATGAGTAGCAGCCTGCAATTTGTGAAGCCATAGCTTTAAGAACTTACTTCCTTGACTGTTCTTGATGATCTTTTATCTCAGTGGTCTTGCAGAAGATCTGTGTTTCTCTCATCATGGCAAGATCTACAAAGTGTATCTGTTAACAGAATTTTTTTTTCAGGTAGCTCAGTATCCTGTTTTGACAGATGCATTTATTCTTGCAGGCTGCTGTAGTAGTGCAAGAGTTCAGGGCTTGTGGGTTTTTGCAGAGCATAAGTTATAGATCTATGGATGGGATCTCAAAATAATGAGGAATATGACAGCTGCCTTCCTGTGTGTTCAGAGTCACTGCCTCAAGAATGTGGCAGCTGCCAAAATTAGGAGTAGAATGCTGTGATATTACCTTGTTTAAGCAATTCATGAAGTTGGTACATTGTCAAAGGCTGAAAAAAATACGTCTACAAGTGAGAAAACTTGAGAGAGCTGTGAGAGAAATCCTGATTTTAAGCTATAATCTTTAATTACAGAACCTGAAAGATCCAAGATGCAGTACAACTCCAGGTAGCAGGAAAATGAGTAAGTGGAAGCACGCCAAGATAATATGTTTCCATTGTAGGAGAATGGCAGGAGAAGGGAGCGACAGGAGCAGCATGGTAATGCTGATATTGCTCATCTGTCAGAATCTGACAAGGAGTCAGAATAAAGGTCTGCACCATACAACTTCACATGAGGCCATAGCCTGCTGTCAAGGGGAACCTGCCTGCTAGCATGGAGATGACTGTGCCAGCACGTCTGGGTACAGATCAGGGGATACAGATCCACTGGGTGGACACTTCAGCACCTTTTTAAGATGCTCCAGAAACAGACACAGAGAGCAAGCAAATGCTGCATTTAGCTTGTTGAGATGAAGTTGGAGGGTGGACTGGCACAAGTATCAATGCCCAGTTTGACAAGGACGGTGCTAAGGCTGCTGTTTGATGAATTAAGACTACCAGAGAAGAAAAGGAGGACATCTCAAGTACCTGGCCATATGGAGCTACACAGAAAAGAATTTTCTTATTTCGTCACTGGCTGAGCAAGACCTCACAGGGGCTGTATGGACCAAGGAGATCTTGGATCAAATAGTTAAGTCTAGAGAGACACCAAGGGAGATGTGTCCTTCATAGGCATTTCCTTAGCCAGCCTTCCCAAAAGTTAACCCTCCACACGCTGTTGTAGACAGTGAAGGCAAAGCCAAGCACTCCTGTCCAAAATGTGGCCACAGGAGCAACGGGTAGGAGGTTTTTGTAGCCTCCTTAAACAAGCACTGAAGCCTGAAGGAAGGAGCAGTGAGGGCAACTTCTCAAGCACATGATTGGCAAACTGCAAGCCTGGAATGACAGTCACTCGGAGTCAGAATCTTGCACTGGCAGGTATTGCAAGAATAAGGAGGTTTATGGCAAAGGCTGCAAAATCTGAGGAAAGCAAAAAATATACAGCAAGAACTCCATTGAAAAAACAGCTAATGAGGAACATTCTTATTAAGTAGGGTGGTTGAGAGGAACTGAAATGGCAGTAGGCCTGCTCCTGCTTACATGCAATGCAGGGAGGTGAGGAGTAGCCTAGTGTACACGATTTATAGGCACAGCCCAGAAAAAGATACTTTCAAGTCCCACATTGCAGAATTTCAGCATACCCAGTGTCAGATCTGATGTGTTTGTCACTTTGTTTCTTTCCTGTACATTATTTTTTATTAAGTTTCTATTGCAGGTTAGAATGTAAGATCTCACAATGGGCAGTTAGCTGGTTGTTTGGCCATAGCCAGTCATAAATAGCTTACCTGAAAGAATCATGTGCAAAACATTATTTCTGTGCAATAACAATATTCCTTTTAAAATAAATCAACAAGAGAACAGCACACTTGGCAAAACTTGGAGAACTTACTGTAAGAGCTCAGATGAGTAACCAAAAAGAACTAAAAATACTTGTGCTTTGTCAGCCTTAGTGGCAGAGGAATAAGGAGCCTGAAGTACTGTTCTTCACTGTGAACATCAAGATACAGAAGATGCATCTTCCTGTTGTATTGCCTCAGCTATTCACTGATGTGACAAGAATTCTCTAGGGCAATTCAGATGTTTGTTTAGGATAACTCTATCAAAGGAAACTTTCAGATTAAGGAATACTGAAATCCACCATTTCCTTGGAAGATTCGTCAACACAAATTATACTCCCTTAGAATCTTTGTGATGATTTCAAAGAAAAAGCAATTGTTTTGTCTCTTCCACCACCTGCATTGGCCTGTATGTTCCTGTATTGGCCTGTTATTCCTGTATGAACAGTCTGTAGGTTTGGAGCTCACTCAGATCAGGGTTGTTCTTCCATGAAGTTCTTTGAAACGAAAGGTTCTGGAGGTGCAGAGTGAACACAAAACACTTAACTCACTTTTGTACAGACATATGGGTAGTCACAGCTCTGCCGTTGTGTAATATG
This sequence comes from Merops nubicus, assembly GCF_000691845.1. NCBI lineage: Eukaryota > Metazoa > Chordata > Aves > Coraciiformes > Meropidae > Merops > Merops nubicus. The sequence continues at coordinate 16,384 of NW_008629101.1, forward strand.
TTACAAGCAGAAGGGGTAAGGTCCTGTTTCTGCTGTTCAGAGAGCCACTGGAACTAGAGATGTTAGGTGTTGCCCGTGAAATCAGTTTCTGTACAGTTCATCTACCCCAATCCATCTCACCTTTTCCTACAGGAAAATTACTTTCACTTAATAATTTGATTTCTGCTGCCACTACCACACTTCTGTCCTGTCCTGATTCTTAAATAAATCTGTAATATTTTTTTTTTGCAGGTAGTCATCTTTTGTTGGTAATTATTTGTTATGCTAGACAAGTTGAAGACCAAAGTCAGTGCCCTTTTTCTCTATGTTGGAAAATCCCCATTTTTGTGACTAATTATGTATTCTAATTCAGTGAATTGCCTCAATGACAAGCAATTTAAAACCACTGAAATGGCAACTTTAAAATCTACATTATCCATTTGAAGAAAAGAGAATTGTATTGGTAGAGATGTAACATAAAATTTTATGCTGGATTCCAGGGGTTGAATGGAAAGTTATTCATGCTTTCTGTAGTGGTGATGACATGTTAACATGCAGGTAGTGTGATGTGCTCTCACTCCTGCTTCTGCTTCAGTCAGTTGAGTTCTTTAATTTTGTTCTTGTTGACAGTAATGTTATAAAAGGCAAAGGTATTGTATCTTTGTACACTCTCTTGCCTCATTTACCTAGACTGCTGTTCTTGCAGGAAGGATTTAAAATTTGTCAGTGACATTGAGAAGGAAATGAGAATGCTTGTGGAAGCTGTGAATAAGGTCAGTATTCAGATATTCTGTATGACTCTTAATGAGAAACAGATTAGTTTGGGGGGAAGTTTCATATTACTAAACTTTATTCATACTAATGCTTCTGAGTTAACACTAGAGTTGTTTGTGTTCCAGTAAAGTGCACAATATAATTAGAATAGGAGATGTAGCTTAGGATCACTTTGGTAACAGCCAAGCTTTGTTCAAAGATTCAACCAGTGCTGGGCTTTAATATATTGGTGGTTTATCATTAATTTTTGGATCTCCATTAATGAAGTATTAATCCTCAAAGGTGAGGTTTAAAAGTTCAGACTTTGAGCAGGAAAGCCTAGGTTCTTCTGTTCCCTGTAGTGGAATTTGTTCACAAATATGTGGATACCTTCCTGCATTTGCCAGTGTGTGAGGCAGTCCTCCTGCTTCTGTAAGGAGACTTGGATTCAGCTGTAGTTGTTTGGCAAACTCCAGTATACCTAGGGAGGTTTATACCACAGACAGTCAGGTTTTTCAGTGAAAGGAGAGTTCTGCCTTCATGCCCATCAGGTCAGCATCCTCCTGGCTTGCTGCTGCACCATGCCTGACCCAGTATTTATGGTGGAAAGGACAGTGTAAGCCACACTATCCTCCGTTGCCCTTAGCTCAAGAAAGAATTAACATTCTGTGGAAAACATTTCCTTCCCTCTACCCAGTGAGGACAATTACTTGACTTTATTCCTTCTTTTGTATGTATGATGTTGTTAATTTTTGTGCTTGTTGACCTGTCTAATGTTCTTGCCCATTGTTTCCCACACTGGAATGAAAGTCTGAAAGGAGACCATCTGTGTCTATGTTCAGGCCCCTTCAACCTCAGACACATGGTAATAGATGCACAGAACAGTTAGCACCTGGAAAATAATTTGCCCAATGTGGTGTTGCCTGTGGCTATCCTATTTTACATATACCTTTAAATACTGCCTTTATTATACACACATGTAAACAAGTGTGTACACTTATATTTTTATATAGATAATAACTGTGTGCACCAATGTATATGCCTATACTAATATCAAACCAAGATATATATTTAAAAAAAAAAACAAACAAACCAAGCAAACCACAAAGAACAGCAAGTTAACCACCACAGGTCTTGGATTTGCAATGTACAATGGGTTACTGCTGACGTTAAATATGACAGAGCAAGAGAACCAGAGAGCTCACGAGCACCTCCAGTGCTGTAATTCTCAGCAGTAACCAAATATTTGCTAAATAATGATCCTACAAAGCAAGCAAATGGTGTCTCTTAAAGAGCATTGACATTGCAGAAGAGAATGAGAGAATGAAAACAAACCAGATAGGACAATCGTTTCCCTCTCTGACTAAAGGGAGAATTACTTGGTGATTCCTTAAGCTGTTACCATGATCGGGATTAACCAGCTAGGCCCACAAAACAATTTGGTATCTCAGGGATCAGTTCTGCACCATCCTGCCTCTCAGCCTGCTGGGAGTTGCTATTCCATAAGGTTCAAGAAGTCCCTAGAAGTCAAATTAAGCTTCAAAGGGGAAGAGTTTTGTTTCTGAACACCAAAGGCAAGTGAGACAAGCCTTGAAGCTTGGTAGTCATATATTATTATAATTTAAATGCAGAGAAGAACACCTTCTTTCGTGAAGTCTTCAGTAGGCAAACCCAACAGTTACTTGAGGAGTTCTATGACAATCTCAATGTTCTGTGCCTGAAAACTCTGTTTAGTTACATATTACCTTTCACAAGACTGTCAGATTCCTTCTTGATACGTTTAGATTACTAATTACCAGTTGTCTGTTTAGACACCCATTCTGGATCTGCATTATTCACAGTGCCTACAGACTTCTTGTGCTCCTGCACTGAGCCCATTTGGTAACAGCAGAACTGGATACAGTGCTCCAGGTGTGGCCTCAAAATTTCTGAGAAGGGGGAAGGAGCACCTTCTTCAGCCTGCTGACAGCACAACTTTACCTAGTGCAGGCCAGGTTACCAGCAATCTTCTTTGCCATAAGTGTACATAGCTGGCTCATGTCCAACTTGGTGCCCAGCAGGACCCTCGGGTCCTTTCCTGCCAAGCTGCTTTCCAGCTGGGTGACCCCCAGCATATACTGGTGCATGGGGTTGTTCCTCACCAAGTGCAGGATGGTGGACTTCTCCTTGCTGAGGTTTTTGCCAGCCCACTTCTCCAGCCTGTCAAGCTCATGCTGGATGGCAGCACGCCCCTCTGGCCTATCAGCTGCTCCTCCCAACTTTGTGTCATCAACAAACTCACTGAGGGTGTGCTCTGCACCATCGAGCAGATAACTAAAGGTGGACTGGACCAGTACGTGGTCCCACTCCTTTCCCCCCTGGGCACGCTGCTAATTGCTGGCCTGCAAACAGCCAGTTTTCAGCCCATCTCCCTGTGTGCTCATCCAGCCCCTATAGCAACAGGGTATGGGGCTATGAGGCTCTTATGGGAGGGAGACAGTGTCAAAGGCCTTACTGTAGGCCAAGCAGACACTAGGCACTGCTCTCCCCTCATCCACCAGTCATGTCAGTTCATCACAGAAGTTATCAAGTTGGTGAAGCTTTGGTGAAGCCATGCTGACTAATCCTGAGGAATTTCTTCTTGTTCAAGTACCTGGAAGTGGATTCCAGGATGAGCTGCTCCATCATTTTTCAAGGGATTGAGGTGAAGCTGACAAGCCGGTAGCTCTGTGTGTCCTCCTTGCCTATCTTGAAGACAGGAGTGGCAGCATATGTGGATGCCGTGCTCTTTCTTTTCCCTAAAAACGGTGGCATATATGTTATAAAAGGGAATGTGTCTCTTGCAGTGTAAAGTCTACCTGCTCTTCTACTCAGTCCTTCTTGCATACCTTTTCTTTTTATTTTTGGCAGTCTCAGATGCTTTATTTTCCTCCCTTGTAAGAGTCATGTTTCATCTTGCAGCCTGCAGGTATCTGTTTTGTCTTGGGAATGTCTCTCTACCTCGTGTTATCAGTGTTGCTCATTCAGGCCTGTGTCCAGACCAACCAACTCAACCTTTTATGTAGCCAAAGATTGGATTAATATGTTTGACATGGCAACGGGCAAGGAAACTGGTTTTAGTTGTTCTTCTGCCATGATCCAAGTCCTCCTTATGTTTGTGTCTGTGTTCCATAGTTGTTTATCATGACTCCTAAATCTTTTCTCACTAAGGATGTGACTTATTTTGATTCTAGATGCAGAGCTTTACTTACTTGCATTAAAAGTACTTGGCATGCTAGTTTATTAAGCATTCCAGTATCTGTGCCTCTATCAGTACTGTGTCTTTTGTATTGATTACTGTTACTTATGCTAGCGGACTTCACTTTGACTTTTATTGTTTGCACCATGCCTTTGGAGATACTAACCTCAGCTGAACTGAATAAAAGAGTGATAAAAAGAATTTTGATACTTAGAAGTTTTAGCATTAATATAGTTTAGCTGTATCTGTCATTATTTGACTCTGCCTCATGAACACCTGTTCCCCAAGACTCATCAGTGGGTTCTCATCCAGCACAGCAGAGTTGTTGCCGTTGATATACGTAAGCAGACAAGACAGCAATCATTTACATCTTCCGGCTCTATCTGCATATGGACAGAAATTTTAATGGTTTTGTGAGCATGGAACCATCATAACTCCTTAAAGCAAGCGTTCCTGGTCATCACAACTAAATACAGAATCTTTAGAGTTTTCTTCATTCAAATGCCTGTCTATATACTGGAAGTGTTCTTATAGGTGGGAGGCTTATTACGCTTTCTTGCTAAGTAACAAAGTATATCCTGACAGCATTTCATTACCCTGAAGACTTACGGAAATGGTTGACCACAGTTTCTGGTCCAGTTACTGTTCATAACAGCTATTTTATAGTCTAAGAGAAGAAAGATATTAACCATCTATTTCCAGTATGGCTACCCTGTGCCTTTGTTATCTTGCTCTATTACGTGTTCTTTAATATAGATGACTGACCTTTTGTAAACCCACATTGACTACTCCCAGGGACCTTCTTTGTGTACCTAAAAAGTGCTTCTGAAAGGACTTGCTCTATGATCTTTCCCCAGGCTTTGAAGTGTAGCTGATCAAGACATAGTTCTTGTTGGTTTGGGTTTGGTTTGGGTTTTGTTTTGTTTTGTTTGTCTGTGTGTGTGTGTTGTTTTTAACATAATTGCAACAATTGCCTCTTTCTAGTCACTGTGTTCCTACTCCATTTTCTGCAGTTATTCAGAGATGATAGTGAGACATTGTCCTAGTCTCTAAGTGCCCTTAAATGTATTGTCAGCTGTCCCAGGAACTTGTATAGGCTGGAATTTCTTTAGAAAACCCTGACTCAGACATACTCTGCTGCTGGTAGTGTGTGTTCCCCTTGGACCTCTGTATACCCAAAGACCTAGAACACCTTTTCTGTGGCAACCAAGGCAAAATCTGAAGCAGTGTCTTGAATCTCTGAAGCAGTGAGTGTGTCATCCTCATCTGCACTTGCTCTTACAGAGTCGCAGAGCTCATAAGACCCTGCTTTTTCTTGTTCTTTTACTGTTGATATAGCAATCAGTGTTGAGTCAGGCATTATCAGTCTTTATTAACTGAAATGAAAACTACAGTTTTATTCTTATTTAATAAGAAGTCTATAGATCCCATTACATGGCAGATTCTGGTGATAAATAGCTTTTTGGTGGAGAGAAATGATAAATCTGATAACTTAACAGCTCTCTGCAATGTGTGAATTGCAAGGCCAGTCTCAAAATTAATCTGATTCAAAATTGGCTGATCATTCTGAAAAATAAAAATTCAGAAAAATTTTGTACTACTTTGGGATCTTAGTAGAATGGACACATTCAGGCTTTTTATTTCAAACTTGAAAAATACATGTATGTGTGTGCATACTTTGAGGTAATGGAAACAATAGACAACACAATTTAATTTTGGGGAAATAAATGGACATTTTTGGATGAGTTGTCTGTCAATACTCGGGTATTAGCAGTTTGTGGTACTAGTTTTGTCATAGCAACATAATTGTAGAGGTAGAAGCACATTTTTTCTTCTTCCCAGGCCCCTGAAGGAAAACTTTACCTTTTTTTTTAACCTTTTCTCTTGAATTCAGGGCAAGCACACGAAGAAGAGCCATTGCTACCCACCGATGAACAGAGATCACCGCAGGATCATCCACGAGCTGGCTCAGGTGTACGGCATCGAAAGCGTGAGCTATGACAACGAGCCGAAGCGCAACGTCGTCATCACTGCAGTCAAGTGTGTAATCCACTGCTGCCTTCAAATCTCTTAACTAGAGTTTAAGTAAATGGATGTTTTTATCACTTACTCAAATGAGTTTATTTACAATGCAATTTGCCACATGCAGTAGCTTCCAGTAGAAATGTTTTTAAAGCTGTTTTTAAATTGGTAATTTCATAGGCTTCTATTTCTATTAGTCAAGTAAATCTGCAGAGATTAGAAATTAAAAATCAGCAATAAAAAGACTAAGCGAATACTTTTGCAAGGCTGTTTTCCATTCATCCTAGCAGTAGCTTTTTGTCTTTTTGCCATCAGCTAGATTTGATAGAAGTATCAAAGGTAATAAATGTATAAAATTATATGGAAACTAACTGCTGTGTTGAGAAGTCATACCTGAATTTGCATCTTCTTTGGAAAAACTTGGCATTGGAACTTAATTGTTTTCCATATATCTCAACATGCCACAGAGTATATTCTCTCTTTAGTTACTGGACAAAGAGGGAGCTGGAATTACTGCAAATTGAAGAGATTTCTAAACAAAACTGGAAATATTTGGAGAAGACCCACAGAAAGAAGTCAATTCATATCTGAGAAGGAAATGAAGGGAATATAGCTGGGGGAAAAGTAAGGTGATTGCACTGGAGACATAATATGGGAAAGCTTCCCAAATGAGGTATCAAGGCTTCCTTGATTCTGCTGCTCACTGAGCAGCTTATTTAGTTTAGCATGGTCAAATTTTGTTTCCTGTGACAACCTGTTTTTAACTGTGGATAGTCACTGTAGTTATAAAAAACACGTCAACTTCCATGCTACAGGAGTGCCATAAGCTGCTCCTGAGCCTGTTCGTGGGTTGGTAGCTTAGCTACAATCTTGATTTCTTTCAAGAGAGATGGAACATCCTTTCTGTTTCGTTGAAACAATCTTTTTGTTTCTAGGTAAGGAAAGTGAGAAAAGAGATCATATTTGAAAAATATAAGAAAAATAAATTGAAGGGGAAGGGCAGGATTAGATATTAATGAAGGGATAAAGTGTCAGAGAAAGGAGCAGGACAGGTGACTATGCTTTAAAAACAGAGACATATGCTACAGCTTGAGAATTGGAGGCCTTCCTTTGTGGTTTTAGGAGAGATTGCCTGCTTGCTCCTTCCCTTAAACTGTTCAGTGAAGAGCATACCATACAGGACAGACATGGTGTCTGGAAGAGTGACAGAGTTGAAATAGCAGCAGGTTGTCTACTAAGAATATTCTTCAGCTGCATAGCAATGTTTCTTAATTTCAGTAGATTAATCCAGAGCTTCTCTTCATTGTCTTTTTATTTGATGCTTCTTGAACACATAAAAAATACTGGTCTGAGACAAGTGATTGCTCAAGTTCCAGCACGATACTTGTGAATATTTCACAACAGCTTCATCAAGTCCAGGGGCTAGGAGTCACCAGAAAGTCCAAATGGTTTGATTCCTTTTGTTTTATCCTATTCTCAGCATTCCTCCCAGATTTCTCTTATGGTCTCCTCTGAATATAGATAATTGCAAATAATGCTAGGCAGAAAGACCATTCTTCCTTTTCACACCCCTGCATTGTTTCATTGAAATGGTGGCATCACCATACAGGTTGTTCAGAGGAGTGAGAAAGTCTCCTTAGTGCTAAAATTCCTCCAGGCAGATGCCTTCTTCTTCAGGATATTTAGGAGCAAACACCACATACCTGCTTTGCCCTCAGCCCCTGCCCCATTATCATTCCACCACATCAGTAAGAGTTGGCTCATATTGGCTGCTGACATGCAGCATTTCCATTGTCTAACCACACAGGGAGCATTCCCAGTATTGACTGTCAAAAGTTGATCTAAATTACACTTCTGGAGTCATGTGAAGTGTAAGACCCAAAGTGAATCGTTGTAAGTGCCCTTCTCTCGCCTTCCCTGTTTTCATCTTTGCAGTCACCATCTTTTGAGCAGTTGTAATACCAGATGACTTCTGAACCAAGAAGGTCAAAGGTAATGTGCAGACTGGTATGGTAAAAAGAGGGAGGCTTTCTTCTCCAGGTTGACTCCTGCACTTCACTGTACCTGTCAATAGTTTCTTGAAGTCTTCTACTCATGAATTTCCTCTTATGAATAACTCTGATGCCAGTACCTGTTAAGGGGTGGCTGTTTGTTGTTGTTGTGTAGTGCTCAGTGTTTAAGCAGCTTGTATAGACTTGAGACATTGTGGAAGTGTCCTCTGATAAGTCAGTTCCTGTAACACACAGCCTTTCCTGTTCCTTCCAGGAAGAACGATAGGGTCAGCATCTCCTCCTGAACAAAGGGACTTCTCAGGAAGGTGATGGGATCACTGCACGTTGTTCTTTCTGAGAAAACCATTTCCTGCCACAGTCTCATCAGTGTGTTTTCTATTATTCTTCTTCATCCAGGATCTTGTTTCCTTTCAGTGAAGTCAGTCTTGAGACAGTTAAGGATTGGTTGCCTTAGCTGCATGGTCTAGAGGACTCTGCTCTGGAAGGAGGTTATTTAAAAATTCTTGAATTAAATAAACAAAGAGGAAACACTATTTAGTGATTGACATAGAATCATTTAGGTTGGAAAATACCCTGAAGATCAGAGTCCAGCCATTAACCTAATACTCCAAAGTCCACCACTAAACCATGTCCCTAAGCACCATGTCTACACATCTTTTAAGTACTTCCAGGGATGGTGACTCAACCATTTCTTTGGACAGCCTGTTCAGTGCTTTGACAACTTTCTTTCCTAGTATCCAATATAAACCATTCAGGAAGAAATAGGAAAGCAATCCAATTTGGTGTACCAGAATGAGTTTGGTCTTAAAATGTCAGTAGTATGGGTCTAGAGCAAAGTCCAAGAAGAAACTGACAGTGATAAGATTTAAGAATTTTAATTTATTCAGCTTATTCACCCCCAGAGAGGATGAAAAAGAGACTGTGAATGGAAAAGGTGCTATCATGGAAGGTTTTTCAGTCTTGCAGTTAAATCTTAACAGTGACTGGAAGTTAAAATAAAGCCAAGCTCTCTCTTCAAAGTGGCTCATGAATTTATAGGGAAATTTTAAGATATCTCCACAGCCTGTTAGAGATACACCGTGTTTGGGAATTATTTGGATTTTTTTTGTTTTTTTAACTCCATCCGTTTTGCAACAATCTTCCCAGTGTTTTTTTCTGTTTGTTTGGGGTTTTTTTTCATATTCTTCCTGCCCTGCACCACAGCTGCAGGGTGGCCCTTGTGTTGCAGATGGAAGGAGCACAAATGGGATGCCTCATTGTGTGGTCGTGATCACATAATAGATTGTTAACTAGCATGGAGGGCAGGAAGCATTGATTTCATTTTCCCTGGTGCATAGTGTTATTTTTCTGATCTTTTTCACCTGGGCTAGCTGACAAGAAAGAGGCAGTGTTGCTACTCTTTGTTCTGGGAGATTGCTGCTTAGCAGGGCTACTTTGAGTGCGTAGTTACAAACAAGTTTAGCATGAGTTTCTGGCAGACTTTAAGAATGTTTCCAAAACATTAGATAACATGTTGTAGAGATCCAGTGAAATGTGTTCACAAGACAATGAGTTAAGCAATGAAGCTGTTGCTTCTGATCTTGGTCTGTTCTGTGAATGAACAGATGTGTGCTGCCCTAGAATGTGACTGTTGCATTGTTGGTATTTTAACAGTTGTTCATATTGTGCAGTTCAAAGTAGAAAAGAGTTGTGCACTTCTCATGGAGAAGGGAAGGAGTCTGGGCACCAATATTCAAATCTAGTAAGCTGCTTCTGCATCTTTTCTAGATAGCAATCGGGAGACATTTAGAATACTGGATACCTTGTTCTTGCTAATCAAGGTGAACTCTGCATACTTTTGGTCTCTGTGGTTGGAAAATTAAATATTTGAATAGGTAATTTAAGTGTACAGGTATGAACTCTGACACCAGTATGGCTACTTGCACACCTAACACTCTTCCCCTAACTTCTTAATGAATATGATTTCCTATTAAATTAAATAACCTTTCTTTTATTTCTCTAGAGGGAAATCCATTTGTCCAAGCAATACCTTAACTTCTGTGTTGGATAAAGAAATGCAGAGCAGGCCTCCACCTCCTATTCCTCATTACAAACAAGCAGATAAGTAAGGAATTTGTTTTTAGAACACTATGCTTCAATTTTATGTGGAGTTACCTGACCTTGAAAGGCCATCTAGTCCATTCCCCTGCAGTAAGCAGGGACATCTTTAACTAGATGATGTGGCAAAATTAAATTGAAGAAGGGCTTTAGCCATTTATTTTTAATTACCAGAAGTGAAATTTCTTTAGAAGTGCTTAATTCTACAAGATCTTGAAAATCTCATACTGTCTTATGGGAAAAATCTTTACAGCATTTGGATTTGGTATTACCATATGTTTTTTGTTGTTTTTAAAAGTGAGCAGGTTTGATCAGCAACTCACTTCAACAGTATTTCTTTTGGTCTTTCTTTTAAAAAGGCATGTTGAACATTTAGTCTTCACTACAGTATTGTTTTTGTAATAAATATTACCAGGAACTGGTATTTTCTGGTAAAACCCCAAAACAAATAGTGTAAATTCAGCCATAGATTGATGTACATTAATTTAATAAAGTGTGTGTTTTTTTCCAAAAAGCAATTGACAAAGGACATTAAGATTCTTCCATTAAAACGTGATTTAGAAATGCATGCTTTTTACCGGTGCAAGGTGCATGTGCACACTGAAACATTGTAGAATTTGTGATGTCAGTTGACTGTTTTGTTTTGTTTTGTTTTGTTTTCATGGAAGTGAGTAACATCTAATATGGTTATGATTTCAGGAGCAGTGGAAACAGTGGTTTATCCAAACCATTAAAAGAAGAGCCGGTGATTGACTACTTTGATGTCCAGGACTGAAGTGATTGATGTCGAGTTATGATGTAGAAGCTTAGAGGTGAAGTTCCTGTGCAAGGCAGTAACTTACTGTGCAAGGCACTTTTTGGTTTTCTGTCAAATGATCAGTTGTTCAGCATATTTGTGACTTAACATCTAAAGTTAGATTGACTGCGATACTTTAAAAATTTATGCATTTTTACAGTTTATGTAACTGCATAATACCTGACAGTGGTATAGCTTTTTAAACCTGGGTTTAGTGCAATTTTCTATCTAGTGTGATGTCAGAATGATGTAGATTTCCATTGATGCCTTTAAAGTGAGAGAACTGCTAATCAAATATAATTCTGAGGGTAGTAAGAACAGTGATAAGTCACAGAGATTTATTTTGACATATCTCACACAACTTAAAATAGACCAGAAATATTCTGTGTTACAAACGCTGGGAATATTCTTAAAGTGTTTTCATATTTTATTAATTCACTTTTGTGTTAATGTGGTAAATTTGGGAATTTAAGTTACTCTTCTACATGGAAGGAAATATAAAATTTAGTCTGAGTATATACACTAAATGCCCAGTAAGAGCACAGACTTCCTTTGGTATCTGAAGAACCAGGATTTGACGAAGATGGGGAATTAAGATTTTTTTTGCTTTATCTCAAATTTGATGTGTAAGCAAAAGAAAAAAAAAATACAACACAAGAAAATTATTACTTCTTTGTTTTTCAATACCTTGAACAAATTCAAACTTTATATATTATTTTCTTTAATTTGTATTTAAATATGATAGCTTGATGATCTTCTGGGTTTGGTTTTTTTTTTGCATGGTTTCATTTGGGGTTTATAATTTGCTCTCTACTGCGCAAGCTTAAGGTGTATATGTGAAGTTTGATTTAAGTATGTTGTGAATCTGGAACAATATCTGTATAACTTACAAGACCATCTGTCTAAAATGTTTGACAATGGCTGAGGGTTTTAACTGTGAAAGACGCCAGAGCAGTCTCTTAGAGGGCGAGTCGTTTTCAGGTGATGAGTTAAGGTAGCAGAGTGTAGAGCAGTGCTCGGGGAGAGGAGGTTGTAGATCTGGTCAGAATAGGTGGCACAGCTCTGAATTTTAGTGATATCTGTTCACCTGAGGAAGTTTTTTGAATTAGTAGCTTTAGTAACTCTGACACTGATGCACTCAGTTTCTTGTTCCTTGTGGCTGGCTACATGCAGCACTAGAGGTGTGTCCCCTGTACGGCATCAGAGGCTGCTGATAAAAGTTGCTTAACATAGTGAAGAAACTGATCCAGCAGAAGACTTTTCATCTGTTGTCAGTTTATTTTTCATCTCACTACGGTGTAGTGTGAGATTTGTTGCCAAGAAAATGTAAGGCTGTTATCTATGTTTAGAGTCACTTGCAGTTATCACTGAGCCTTAACTGTGAAGCATTCTGTGGCTACATTTCATGTTGAACAGCTGGTGAAACATGAAAGAATGAGCAGCAAGCTCAAAGTCATATCTGTCTCCCAAAATGTCTTGAAAATTAAATGCATGCTGTTATTGCCTATTTTTGTGGGAGCTTATTTCACGCACAGAAAAAATACGGAGTCTTAAATGTTTCTCAACATTTGAAATGCATATGCTTCAGGTAAGAAACAGTCACCAGGATTCCCAACCCTTAGCAGTGTTCAGGCTTTTAATTTGCATGTAGTGGTTTAAATTGGTTTTACATTTTTTGTCTATTTTGCTAACAGAAATGAAAAATAAACTTACATAGCCTAATAAGCTTGCCCTTAATGTCTTAAGCAAGTTGATGTTTGATTCTGCAAGCTGTACTGCTTTGCTAAGTTCAGCTGAAGCAGCGGGTTGCTCGGCATCTTTCCAGGAATGTATTTCTTCACTCCCTTCATTGTGAGGAGTGTATGCCAGTGCTTGCAGACAAGTGCCAGCTCAGTGTGTCTGGACAAAGGCTAATTCTGGTTTTGCAATTGAAGAGCTACATTCATATAACACTGTTTTCAAGCCAGTAACACCTCACAGGGAGAATGTGCATAGTTATTCTGCAAAGGTGGGTTCTGGACAGGAACTAGCACGCATCCAGTGAGCTGCAGGTGTAACTTCAGGTGCATATACACTGGAGCACAAGCAGTTGGTGTAACACAGGCAGACCTAATATTACAGGAAAGCAAAGTGATTCATTTGATGGGAGAATAAAGCTGAAGCCTCTTAACTTCTCAGAGTTTCACATGAATATAGCTAAAACTTGACATTCTCACCTGTCATTTGAAATTTAAAACTTCCAGTTTAATAGCATTATATTTAGTTCTACTCTTTAGAATTCTTATTGGTTTATGGCTTTAAAATAAGAACATGAACCTTGGTGAGACGCACTTCAGCAGTCGGTTATTCTGCTGCTGCTTTGAATAAGGGAACCCAGGTAAGCTTCAGCCTCTCAGGATGAGACAGTTATTACTGACCATATTCATACTCAGAAGCTGTAATTATTATCCCTAAACCTCTTAACTACATGAACATTAAAACATTTTTATGGATAGGTGTGTTACACATCTCTAAAACATAGCTATGGGAGCATATCTGTAGTTATGAAGCCAGTCACATTCACAGAAACCTTTATTTTGGAATGCATTTTATTAATTTGGTTAAAAATATAATACCATACATTCACCCATGAAAATAGTACCAAAAAGAAAATACTGTTGTCTTTCTTCCCAGAAGACAGTCACATAGCCTTAAGAAGGAACTCAGCAAAGGTTAACAGTGGTGCTCTCCTCTCTATTCTGGTTTGCTTTTGCTGCAACGTATCTGAGACTTTCATATGGAATAGTACTAAAGGCTATAATTTTGATATTTATGATAACTTATCTTCATATTGCACGTGTGCCTCATGGAAATATTTTTCAAATAGCTATTTTGTATATCTGAGCTGGCCTTTACATCTTTTATCTAATAGAAAAATGAGTGGATAGAAGAAGTATTTGTATCAGTGAAGTCAGTGGCAAAACTCCTGTTGACATCACTGCAGCCAAGACTGAAGCTTCAGTAGGCTAGTTGTTTTCCACAGCCCTAGGAAAATATTGTTTCTTGTAAATTTATTTGAAAACAGTACTCTGCAATAAGCATCTTTTGAAATAAATTGTGATGTCAGTTGGAATTCATGCAACTCCAGTAAGTGCTTTTAAAATGGTGTATAAAATAAGCAGATACTTTGGCATTTGGACTGTGCTATTACCTGTCTGTATTGTTTAACATATTTAAAGTGCTCTGAATATTCAGTGCTTGGGTTTACCCTAAAGTTGTGTAAGATGCATAAGTAGACTTCAGTACCACTGTTTCTGTGGCAGTTTTGTACAGTATCTGCTGAATAATGAAATGAGCAAAGTAGAATTGTTATAAAACACTTATCCTGAAGTTATTTGTTGCAAGTTTTATATTTGAGTTGATTTTTTCAATTTACTGGTAAAAAAATTACTTAATAAACTTGAAATAAATCTAAGCTGAAAATTCAGTGTTTTGGGATTGTTTGCAAACTTTGTGTTGGTATTCCAAGTTTGGAAGATGGAGATATTATGGAGGGGGGAAAAAAAGAAAAAAAAAAAAATGTAAATGGAAGTTTGGGGATTCTTTTTCCTTAGAGTTTGAAATACAAGATGTGATTTCCTGAATTTGAAGCGACTTTAAATGAATGCTGTAAGGAGAATGAAGGAGGTAAAGAAAGAGTCCCCAGGAAATGGAGAGTAAGGATTATCTGCTACCTTCTCGAGATTTAGAATTACAGAAAAGATTATTATCTGAATAGAAATGTACATTTTAGTTATCTGAAATGCTTTACTATGTCAGCCTAAATGCTACTTGGCAATAAAATGTATGATTTTCCAAGTCATTGTCCCTTCATTGTTGTTTGCCTGATGTTCCTTTGTCAGGGTGACCCTAAGGAAGAGTAGTATGGGGTGGGGGCAGCGGGCGAGGGGCAAGGAGGGGAGTGGGGTCTAATGTCTCTTGAAAGTCCCTGGAGGCATTAGATGTAGCAAATGCAGGATGACCAATGGTGGGGCATGGGGGCTGTGAACACTTTGCCAGCACAGTTCAGCAGATAGCAGGGAGACTCAGAAGGTAAATAGCCCAAAAATCAGAAGTTTGAAGTTATTTAAACGGCTTCCTCCTGAAACTTTCGTAATACCAAGGAGTGCATCTCCAATGACAAAAGCCACAGAAATAAAGAATAGCAGCAGAAGTATAGTGGCCTGACCTAGTATTTCAGATAAAGAGATTCAAAAGATTATCTGAGATTGAAGAGTTATTGAATGACAGTTTAAATCCTTTTGTCTTACTATCTCAACTGCTACTATGTTTGGACTTTCTTTTCAGGATATTTTGGAGGATGAAGGTGGCATGTTACAGGTATGTAAGCATTGCAGAACTGAGCTTGTTTGGAAATCTCTGCTTGAAAAAAATACTTGCACTTCAGTTCAGGATTGTCATTGACTAGAAGGTGGCCAAGATGTCATTGCAGCAGGAGAGACAAATCAACTTTGCTTTCTGTTCACTTATCTTGTCTGTGTTTGGAAAAAGTCCTTCAAGTCATGACATGGTCACAACAGGTTTTTAGCCCTGCTAGGTTAAAAACAGATGTTTAGATAGATACTACTGTTCAAATAATGTCAGATTTTGAGTGGTTTAGACTTTACAAATGCTGAATTGCCAGCAGAAGCCTTGGTACTTAACAAATTCTGTTCTTGCCCTTTACTAAGATGCTGAATCCATAAGATGTGCAAATGCAAATTTTTATGTCTATACATTTGTTACTTAACCATGAGCCAAGATGCCAGAGACATTAAAAGGATATCATGAAAAGACTGTATTTTGGATGCTCCTGAGCTCTAGACAGCTTTCTTAGTCTTTGTCATCTGGGGATGTTTGGAGGAAATATTGCAGCTTTTTGAGCAGAGGGAAGGAGACCATGTTGCTGCTGTCCTGGGAGAAGCTGGGTCCCAGAAGGATCCTGGAAATCCTTTGATGTTAACAGGACCTCGTTGCACATAGCAACATGTGGACCCTTTGAGCTTCCAGACAAAAGGTAAGTGAATGTGCCTTTAAGGCAGTGGGTGAGATCTGTTGCTGAGTATGCTTTGCTTCCTTCTAGAGCAGGACTGTGGCGTGGTGAGGTGCCCTTCTACAGTCTAGACTTCAGTCTGGTTCTGCCACCCTATGGGCTAATGTTTCCAAGCACTGGTTTTGTTTTTTAAAGTCAGGGTGTCCAGTTTTACACTTCTATGGAAAATACAGGTCTCTTTCATAATAGTAGATGCTTTTTGCTATTGAAAATCTTTTTCATAACACCTTTCTGGTGTATTGGGCAATCGGTAGATTGATTTAGGGTCCATCATTGTATGACCTACTATTGCCTGCTTTTCAGTGAGAGGAAGGAGAGGCAAAACATATCTAATGTGTGGGGATCTGCTTTGCTTGACCCTCACAACTTTACTTTCTGTGAAATCACGTCCAGGAGCTGCCACCTGGTGAATAATTCACCTTTCTGCTGGATCTAATGTTTACTTATTCCAATGTCCAGTCTTCTTGCTACATTCACATTTATTTCCTTAAAGTGGAGGAAATTTATTCTAGTCAGAGGACTAGAGAGCTTCATTTATAATGAGCTGCAAGAAACTAAACTAAAAATTGTGATGACTAAAGAAAAATTCATCTTAAAACACTTTTAAGGTAGGTAGGAACAAAAGGACTGCCTCCTTCAAAATTGTGTATGTAGGGTAAGCTTACATGTTTTACTAGGGACCATTTTTTATAAAGTTCTAGCAAATAAAAAGCTGTGGTGAAAACTGAGTAGTGGGATGTGTTGGATAGTTGCCTGTCAAACATTATAGTCAGAAAGATACATTCCGTCCACTCAAGGTACCTAGAAAGCTTACCTTTTTTTAACAAGTAATATAAGTAATTTCAGAGTTAACTGCTTACCGAGCAAGTTAGGTACCTAGATATTAGTAAATGCCATTTCAGGAGGCATTAAGTAAAAACTTATGTCAGAGCCCACTGTCTAGACAGCAGCTTTGTGTAAGAAGCCCTGGGGGGCAGCAGGTTGAACGTGAGTGAGCAGTGCACCCTTGTGGCAGAGGCAACCAGCCACAGGCTGTGCTCTAGCGCTGAGGACGAGGCCATTACTCCTCTCTCTTCAGAGCTGTTGGGATGGGGCCTGTAGCACTGGGTCCAGCCATGGGCTCCTCAGTACAAGGAAGCCCTGACTGAGTGGAAGAGGACCATCAGGTTGGTCAGGAGGCAGGAGTACATGATGTATGAAGAGGTTGAAGACGCTGGATTTGTTCAGCCTCGAAGAGAGGATACTAAAGAGAGACACTATTGCTGTCCACCACTGCCTAGTGGGATTGTATAGAGAAGGCAGAGCTCACTGTAGAAGGAGGAGAGAAAACAGAAGTTGAAATATGAAAAATTATGACTTGATACATGCAAAATTACTTCTGCCATCAGAGTGGTAAAATACAGGATTAGTTTGCTCAGAAATGCTTACAGTATCTTCTTCCCTGAAGGCATTAAAAACTCAACTAGATGAGATCCTGAGCAGCCTTCTCTGCCTGGAGCAGGTAATTGGACTAGATCACCTCTGTGAGGTCCCTTCCGACCAATATGATCCTACAATTCATGGTCAACTTAAGCCATGCTTTTGACTTGGTTTTGTCCTTGGGCTTTAACAATTCTTTTCCTACATAGAATGCTAGCTGTCAGGTGTGTTTATAATCTGTTAACCAGATTCTCTCCAGGTCTTTGCTTCGCCAGGCAAAGACATCTTGGCTGTCTGGACCTCCCTGAATTTCCTTTTAAACAGGCTGTTGATTCCCATTGCCATCTCAGTCTGTTTTATTCATCTTTCTGAATGTTGCATACAGTCTCCAAAAGTCAAGAGCAATTCTATTCATATGCTAACGTCTGTGCTATATTTTGTATTTTTCAAAAATACCATGACTGGTTGATTGATAAAAGAAGTGAATCTGCAGTCACATTGAAGCAATCGCTCCTTATGGCTTCTGATGGTTCTTTTGTTTATATAAAATAGTTTTTATACGTTTATGGGTAGAATATCTTCTGACAGAACAGAATGGATTGAATGAAAATTTCCTTTCCTTTCATGGTTTCCTTGGAACCCATAAGCTGTATGTGCAGTTTATGATAAGGCTGTAATCCTTCAGTTACTACAGTGTTTGCAGATTCAAAGATAGTTACAGTTACATCCAAATATTTTTGGGATAGTAAACAGCAGCAGAAGTTTTTAACAGGAGATTTATTTTACGTGAATGAAAAAATATTATATTTACCTGCTTCATAACAGATTTCTTTTGCATCAAAGAATGCAAAAAAATTAAAATTATCTAAATGAAAATAATTTAGAAATGCATTGGCTTCTTGCCACTCTTGAAGAGACAGTTCATGTTATTTTGAGACTATTAAAGCATTAAGTATTACCTGATATTTAATTGGTATTTAATCTTGATGATGCAAATAGTTGTTCAAAGCCTTACTAAAGCAAAGTCAGTTGATTCTGTGGAATGGACATCTTAACAGCTATATCAAGAAGTTATAGTAAAGGTTTGTCTTCAGAAGCAAAGGATTTACAAGAACTACCTGAAAGAATCATCTGAGTAGTGGCAGTAGTGGATTCTTCAAGTGAATATAAGCCAAAAATAGTCAACTTCTAAAGTATTTTTCAAAATGTAACCCAGGTCTATGAATTGAAAATACTAATGTGAAAGAAATTAATGTCAATAAAATCTATTTTAGAATTATGCAGATTTAGAGCTAAGACTTACCTTTTTCCCCACCGAGGTCACAGCTGAAGATGGTAATTTTGGGTTTACCCCATAGCTCAAATCCGTTACTGATTCCTCTCGGTTCAGTTCAGTTCAAATACAGTCAAGTCAGTAATGCTCTTTTCCCTCTCTAGGTACTAAACCCCCAGATTGTTACTAGATGGGATGTTTGTAGAGTTTTAGGAAACGCAGGCTGGGCAGGGACTTGGCTAATGCCTGGGATTTTCATTCTAGAGTTCCTGCAAGATTGTCTTACAGCTGGCAGTCTTTTGTCATAAAGGTGCCAAACAGATGGAGAACACTGGAAGGGTGTGGGGAGGATTTCTTTCTTTATGCTGGAAGATCTGAGGATAGACAGGAAGGCAGCATACATCTGCCACTGCAGATGAATGACACGGGAAACTGGGCTGGAGCCACATGCCTTGTGCTGTTGAGCTTGACTTCCCAAGGTCAGGCCTGAGGGTGTAAGAGCCAGGAAACAGCAGTTCAGCTGAGATAGGAGAGGAAGAAAGCAAGGGTCTAGTAGATGTGGTCAGGAACAGAGGCAATGTCACCCCAGCAGCCCAGGTGTGGGGAGGCTTCTAGCATGGCTTAGGGTCATGAGGTAATCGTGGAATGCAGAAAATATTGCTCAGGCATTTTCTGCTAAAAGAGCAGAAAATCAAGCTTTGGAATAAGACATGGGTGGAAACAGTCTCATAGTGATGGAAAAAGCAGCAGAGCAGGGCAAAATGGGGAGAGGGATACATACACTCAATAGTATTCCTGAGCATACTGCAACCTGGATGGCTCTCTACAGAATTTTAAGATTTAGCATTCAAGTTTTTAACATTAAAGATTTTAACATTAAATTTTTACCTACATTATCTAACCTTTACATTTTCACACTTCTTCAGAGATACAATTCCTCATCACCACATTTCTACATAAAAGTATAAATTTTTTCTTTTAAGAAAGTATATTCTGAAAGTATGACTTTTTCTATTTAAGATGCTGTCCTAAGTGACAGCATTATTATCATTATTATTATTTTTATTATATTTTTGCTACTATAGGCTGTATCTCCACCAGGAAGACCTGACTGAAATAGCTCTCTGAACATACGTATTAGATAAAAAGTAAAATCTAAAGTCCATTCACTATCTTCTCACTGCATCCTTCCAGTTTATGCAAAATTAATCTGGTTCTAGGCATTTTTAAATAACTGGTAAAGAAACTATTTCCATATAAACAAAACAAACAAAAAAATCATTAGGTAATAAACGGAAACATAAATCAAAATGCTAGCTTCTTGTTCTGCCCACCTTGCCAGGGCTCTCAGAGGACCCTCCTGTGGTGGGGTGGATGCGGGTGGAAGAGCAGCAGCTGCTGGTCACTGCCCCGCCGGCGCACCACTGTCAGTATCACACCAACCGAGATGCCCTGGTCCCATCCAGAGCCTCATCCACCAACAGAGAACCAGCGGGGGATCAGCAAAACTCGCTCGCCCTTCAGCAGCCCCATATGGCCAGTGCAAAAGCCTAATGGGGGATGGAGAGTGACAGTGGGTTACCGTGGCCTGGATGAGTGACAGCAGCGATGAGCGCTGCCGTGCCAGACGTGCTGGAGCTTCAGCACGAGCCGGAGTTGGAGGCAGCTCAATGGCGCACCATGACTGACATTGCCAATGTGTTTTTCTCCATTCTTATCACACCAGAGTGCAGGCCACAGTTTGCTGTCACTTGGAGGGGCGTCCAGTACACCTGGAATCGATTGCCCCAGGGGTGGAAGCACAGCCCCACCATCTGAGAAGGGTGGAGCACCAGAACACCTGCAGTGTATTGATGACATCATCGTGTGGGGCAACACAGCAGAAGTCGTCTTCGAGAAAGGGAAGAGAATCACTGAAATTCTCCTGAATGCAGGTTTTGCCATAAAGCAAAGTAAGGTTAAGGGACCTACCTGCACAGGAGATCCAGTTATTGGGAACAAAATGGCAAGATGGGCGTTGCCAGATCCCAATGGATATAATCAACAAGATATCAGCCATGTCCCCACCAACCAGTAAAAAGGAGACACAGGCTTTCTTGAGTTTCTGGAGGATGCACATCCCAGATTACAGTCTGATTCTGATTCCTCTCTACCAAGTGACCTGGAAGAAGAATGATTTTAAATGAGGCCCCGAGCAGCAGCAAGCCTTTGAACAAATTAAATGTGATATTGTGGACGCAGTAGCCCTCAGGCCAGTCTGGGCAGGACAAGATACTAAAAACACTCTCTACACTGCAGCTGGGAAGAATGGTCCTACCTGGAGCCTCTGGCAGAGACCACCTGGGGAGACCCAAGGCTGACCTCTGGGGTTCTGGAGTCAGAGATACAAAGGATCTGAGGCCAGCTACACTCCAACTGAAAAGAGATCCTGGCAGCATCTGAAGGAGTTGGAGCTGCCTCAGAGGTGGCTGGCACTGAAGCACAGCTCCTCCTGGCACCCTGACTGCTGGGGCTGGGCTGAATGTTAAAAGGGAAGGTCTTCTCTACACACTGTGCAGCTGATGCCATGTGGAGTAAATGGGTCACCCTGATAACACAACGGGCTAGAATAGGGAACCCCAGCCGCCCAGGAATCCTGGAGGTGATCCTGGAGTGAGTTTGTATTTTCTAAGATGCCACCACCAAGGAAACACACAAAAATAATTTCTTTTATGACTTTCATTGTAGCATAGTCTTCAGTATCATCAAAAATGTAGAGAACACTCCAACCCCTGTGTAGGAGAAGATTCCCAGTTAGAATAATAGTTGCTTTGTACTCAGGTACATAAAAACCAACCAAACAAATAAAAACAAAACACACTCTGGTTCCCAACTGAGAACCAATGACCTAGAACTCTCCTGGCTATATGCTCATGGATCAGACTATCCATGTTCATGGCTTACTTGATCTGACTTCAGAAAACCACTGCTACGTGAGCTGACTAGCTAGGGAGAACAACAGCCTTCTGTTTATGCTCCAAATGTTCAAAACTTTAAAAAGGTGAACAAAGTTAAAAATTAAGCATCGTTTCCTTGACTGAGGCCGTCTCCTTGGCAGCAAACTAGGTGATACTTCATTAAGAGTTGCAAGGCTTTGCTCATCCCCCAGCCTTTTTATACAGTTGCCTGAACAGGAAACTTAGAAAACAGTTCAAGGTCTAATATCCTAAATTATGGTGCAACTCAAACCAGGACTTGCCTTTGCATTACACCATAGGCACTTATTCCTGTAAGACAAAACTGGCTGATGTTGAGAGCTTATCTCTAAAGAAAAAGCTGTGAGAACAGGTTGTGGTAGAAATGTAGACAGTTTTCTGAAAGCAACTAGCATCAGCTGGCTTGCAGCACAGTCTCTAGATAGCTGTGATCAAAGTCCATATGGCAGGCACAACCTAGCCTGTTTTCCTGGAACCCACCATGGCTGTGTTTGTCACTGAATATGAAAAAAAATTTTAAAAAACAAACCTCTTCTAGAACCTAGTTCTTGTTTCCATGCTCTTTGGTCTCCAAAAGATGTCATTTCATCACCAGTTGCCTCCATGCTTCAAATGTAGGTTAAGTTTGGTTTTTTGGTTGGAAAGGTGCTGTTCAATAGCAGGTTACTTCTTCAGGCTATTCTAACAGCCACTGTCCAGCTGTGCTCCATTATATGATAGAATACAACAATATGGGGACACTGAGTCATGATAAAACTAAAAAATGATCCACAGGGACTATTTATTCTCAACTATTGTGAAAAATATTATTGTTTACAAACGGTAAATCTAATAGGGATACAAGTTTTTACATTTATTAAGTTGAACACAATTATACAAATGGAATAAAATTAGGTTCATTACTATTTGAGCATGACAAGATGTATTATAATTTTAATCAATAATACTAAGAGGTGAAGCTAGCAAAATCTCCTTATCAGCAAAGAGTGAGACATATTTGCAGTTATGTTTTTGTGTGTGTTTTCAACTTGACCTTATCACAGATATTACCATAGGAATTACTCATAGGAAAAGGTAAAGGAAGAAAGATAAACTACAATTAACATCTGGGGGGGGTTAATTTCAGCATTTTGGAAGCAATTTTATTTTCACTCCTTTATCACCTACAAAAGATGTGAAATGGGTAGATTTACTGTGTCACTACTAACCACACCTGTGAAATCTCTATAGGTACAACAGTCTTCACTGATAGTGATGAATAAGTTAAGTTCAACTAAGGTGAATCATTAATATTTTTTTTTTAAAAAGGGTAAATTGGCATAATTTATGGAGGAGCTAATTCTAACTAATGCTCCAACCTTTAAGGATCCAATTATAAACAATAATGAACTACATTAAGGCCGTATTCTTTGGCATTTAATACAACATGAGAGGATTTCAAGTGCCTGTGTCCAAGAGGATAAAAGAGAAGACATCCGACTGCCCTGCTAACACTCCAAGGGACTCGCTTGCAGAGCTTCACTGCAATTCAGACACAGCAGAGAAACACAGTTTTTTGCCCATGTCCTCTGAGGGGCCCCATGCAACAGAGAATATGGCATACAACAGTCAAATGTTAGTTAATTAAAAACAGACGTGCCTGCTTTTAGTGTAATAACCTCTAATTTGCAGTACTCCTCCAGGTGGATTCTAAATATGTCTTGCCTGAGGGGATTCAACTGTGCTATTCCCATATGCCAAAATAATATCAATAGTGAGTATGCAAGAAAATTACTCCATACCCTGTCTACTGAAATGACAGCACTGTCCAGCAGAGAACTCACTCCTGAGGGAGCGTGTGCCAGGGGAGCAGACAGTTCTGTTGCTCAGTGATGAGGGGTTTTCACTGGGCAGAAGGGACTCCCAATGTTGATTTGAGCACAGGACAAAAGCAAATTCTTCAGGAGAAAAGCAATGCAACTGGATTATGCTGTTGGGTTTTTTTCTGCCAAGTACTCTGTGTCATCAGAATGATAAAACACAGCTAAAACAAAGTAGCATTAAAGCGAACATAATATTAACTTCTATTGTATTATCTTAATATTTTTACTTGCCATTCATTTGACAAAGTATTGCTCTTTAAAGAACTCCTTACATTTTTCTAATATTCTTCTATGTTCTTCTCATTTAGTGGGTGCTATGTCTCACAAGTCATTTAAACCTTGGAGATGGTTACCAACCCCCATGGCTAATGCTGGAGGTCAGGATCACTGTGTCTGCTAGCAGATGCCATTGCCAGGGTGGAGAGGCTAGACATTTTGGCAGAGGAGGAGTTCATGAGGCACAGCTTCTTTAAATGCTTCTGTGGCAAGTGAAGCACTCTCTCAGTGCAGTGGTTTAGCAGTGACAAAGGGGAATAGGTGGGTGTGAAGGATATGCTAGTGCACTAAGCAAACATGGTGGTGTTCCTACCTCCATCCTGCAGAGAGGTTTGCACTGCAGCTTTTCTAATGAGTAAGAGTAGTTTTGCTTCACCACTCCTGTAACTAACAAAACTAGTGCCAGCTGGCACATGCTCTGCACTCAGAAAAATCTCCTATGCATATTCTGTGTGCATCTCAGCAGTTTTGGCAGCTTTTCCTGTCCGCAATGTCTTGGCTCAAGGTACACATGAATCACTACATCAAGTGGACGAGGAACAAAATCACCATAGTGCTACAGTGAATTGTACTGCTGTCTTTTGAGAGAACAGGCTCTATGTGGATGGATCAATTTAACGTAGAGGCCAAAGAAAACTAATTTTCCATTAGGAATTTTGGTATTGTCTCAAAAATACTCTCTCTATAGCTGCTTGCAAACATGTCCAAGTGGCATGCCAAACAAGACAAAAGATGCAAAACCATAGCTTTGTGCCTTTCACTTCTGAAAACAAAACCAACAAATTATACCTTTGCACATTAATGGTTGTGGGAGCTTAACTGTGCAAGGAAGAATCAATGTCCCAACTCACTGACCCATTCAAGCTGAGTATGAGTCAACAGCTATTAACAGCTTCACAGAGCTGTAGCAAAGAGATTAAAAATTTCAGGATGCACTGTACACATTAGCTTCTTTTAAGAAGAAAAGCTACCTAGAGAATAAATAGAAGTGCAAACAGTATGAAAAGTGAAATGAGATGGGCTGAGGAGAATCCATATGTGTTCTGTGACATATTGCTAAAGAAAGCACAGAGAGGGAAAGGATGGGGAGGTTATATTGAAAGTTATATTGAAAAATGCAACAAGAATGGACGGAAATTAGAGCTCATAGAGCTCCAAGACAGCTTTGCTGTTACATGCACCGTAACACAGGCTTGGCTTTTTTAACAGGGGGAGATGGCTTTCATTGTTTTATCACCAGAAAAGGTGGGCCTGTTGCAATTAATATTCCTTTAGCGTTTCCTATCTGGCATGGCAAACCACAGGATCTAGGCCTTGTGACATCCCCACACCACAAAATACGTACAAGGAGAGGCAAAATTAGAAGAGAGGGAGCACATGTAGAGGCTGAAGGCAACAGATGATAAACCAAATTTTCTACTTCCCTTCTATTTTTCCGTTTTGTTAAAAAAGTGAATTGTGTTGTGCCTAGTCAATATGGGCTAGTGGTTGCATTTGTAGGGAATCAGAAGTAGTTTGTGAAGGACCTCTGGAAGCCATTTAGTACAGCCTCTTACACTAAGGGCAAATTTCACGGATAGGTCAAATTATCCAGGGCCTCACCCAGACAAGCGTCAAGGAAAAATCAGGTCTGCCTACTCCCTTTAGGAGAGAAACCAAGCACAGCAACAAGGCTAGCAGGGCAGGAGCTTCACCAGCCAGAGACTGGTTCCACAGTACCCAAGTGAGGCAAAGAGGCCAGGCTCTGGATTAACAGAGCCTATGGTGAAGCATTGCCGTGATAGAACTCGAGGCAAGTACACCTATGGCACAGATCAGACAGGGACAGAAGGCCCAGGCTGGGAGGTAAGTGGAGCCACTCAGTCCAGGGGCAGAGGGCATGCAGGGCCTCAGCTGAGGCTGCTCAGTGCTGTTAAGGGCTATTAGTGCAGGCAGGGTCCTGACCGCAAGTGTTAGATACCACTAAGGATGGAGAAGGATACAAGCAGTAGCCTTCTCTACAAAGTTTTGTCATACATGAGGATACTAAGCTAGAATAAGATCATTTTACAAATAGAGGAATTTCAGCTCTGCTGGTTGGAAGAAATCAATCTGAAATCTCCAAAGAAATTTGCCTAGTGTGGCCTTTTCAACAATCCTGCTGGACAATTCAGCGACTCTATATGGCATTCTTGGGGTGAAAACATACCATGTTGCTTCTTTGCTCTATTTCTTCCATAACTTCTGATCATTGATTATTGGTACTGGTCCTTGGAATAATCAGATCCCCTTATCATTTGGGGAGCTTCTCAGCTATATGGTTTCTCCTTTTCTGCTATGTCTTGCACTTTGGAAACTTTCTCCGTTGTCCAGACTCAGCTACTGTCTAGGAGGGCAAATTCCCTATTCCATGCTCCAGAGTTTTCCTCTTATTACAGAAGCCACAGGAGTTCAATGAAAGATACAATTCTGTCATGCAAAGCCTGCCCATGAGCCAACAGCGTTGCTTTGCTAACAACTCAAGTAGAATCAAGATACATGTGCATTTAATGCAAAGAGAGTCATTAAAGGATTACAAAGCAAATCTCAGTCTTGTTAGAAACCTGTGCTGTGATATCAGCACAAGTTCTGGCTAATCATTACCCAGTAAGCATGCTGGCATTTCCCCAGCCTTTGGTCAGCTAAGATTCATGTACCTTCTGAATGGAGGATTAGTTGTTGAATCCTTTTATGTTTTGAGTCTTTCATAAGTAAAAATGCTTGCCACTAGTTTTTCAAATACTGTTCAGTAATTGCACGTACCCTTTTGTTGTTGTTGTTGTTTTGATCGTATTCTAACATGCTTTGTACTATGGTGAATACAGCTTCCTAAATCATTCCAGGAAAGGATCCTCCAGAATGTTCTCCATCAATGATTTTGTTATTTAGAAAGAATGAGGAATCAGCCGTGCTCTTTTGTCAGCATGCTCTGACTCTGGAAGACTGTAGCCAACTTCTTTCTTAACAGAGAAGTCATACAGGATTTCTGGAGCTGCTGCTTTGTATTCCATATCCACAAATATGGTGGTGATTACACCCCTGTGGTCTTGTTCAGTCTGCCTAAAATGTGCCAGTTCACTACTTGGTTTGACTATGTTGGCAATGACTAATTCCATCATGTTTTCATAGGCTTCCATTTCCATGTGCTCTGAATGCAAGACGGACACACAATTTGACACTTTGCATCAGTTGTGTCTTATGATCACAGAATGTTAGGGGTTGGAAGGGACCTCTGGAGATCACCTAGTCCAACACCCCTGCCAAAGCAGGTTCACTTAGACCTAATTGGACAAGAACATGTTCAGGCACATTTGTAATATCTCCAGAGCTGGAGACTCCACAGCCTCTCTGGGCAGCCTCTTCCAGTGCTCTGTCACCTTCACAGTAAGGAAGTTTTTCCTTATGCGTGTGTTCTAGTTTGTGCCCATTGACCCTTGTCCTATCACTAGGCACCACTAAAAAGAGACTGGCACCATTTTCAAGGCTTTGAAGCTATGTGGTGGGAGTACTGATGTCCCTCTCCACAGCAAGACCTATGCCCTCACACGCAAGCAAAACCTCACAAGAAACCCCAAATCACCAGCAAAAGTAGCTGAGCAACTGCTAAGCACTTCTTCACTGTGGAGGACAAACCTAAACGACTGACTGCCAGCGACCTGTGGGCCCCCTGAACCCAATATATAAATGAAAAATAGGAGGTGACTTCTGTTCATCAGCACATGGGCCCTGAAACGGGCAGGGAGAGGGGGGTGGAAGGAAGACTTTGCCTCAGGCCACCTCCTCCTTAGCAGTAAGACGTGCAGACCCAGCTGAGCTGTCAATGACAAGGCAATGTCTGATATATCCACATACAAGAAGGCCTGCCAGGTGCTGAGACAGAAACAAAACATCCAGAAGGCACATTTTTCAAGGGCTAAATAGGAAGGATCTGGCAACAGCATGCATCTCTTTTTTTTTTTTTTTTTTTCCGCCATAGATATGAAAAGCTGCTGCAGCATCTTTGCAGAAGTGCCCTAGGCATGAGCACTTGGGCAATGGAAGTTCTCTGGCTCTCACAGGGTGCATTGCAATGTGCTAACCTTAGGTGTGTTCTAGATGACAGTGATAACAGACTGTAAGGAACCAAGTGATGGCAGGTTGTGATGCCCCTCTCCTCTTCTTGAGAAGAGACACATTAGTCAACAAACTATGTCTTAGAACATGACTACTTGTCATAGTGTGTGGGACTCTGGGAAACACTTGTACTCTGGAAATAAAAAGCCCAGTGCAGCTGTCTTGTATTTTACCCACAGTACGAAACAGAAATATTGGAGGAGTCAGGAAGATCTGGCGCAGGTCAGACTGCAACTAAGTGTCATAGTCAACGTGGGTTACACTGTGTCCTTCTTGGAGTTATTGCTTCCTAAGACAAATGTTCACTTTCTGCAGTCCTGATCCTCCGACACATTTATGGCTGCACTATAATGCCTCTTTTGCTTGACTAAGATTACAAACATTTCCCCTCATTACTTATTATTGCAATCACTGCACCCACAGGCTTTACTAGACAATCTAAATGGCTGATGAAAAAAGTGTCGGAGCAAATCCCGACTTTCCTTGCTCCCTGTCTTATATTTTGTTATCTGTCTGCCTCTGCTAACACCTTGAGATCTGTCAGGAAGAGGTTTTGAAATGTGTGGAAGGTACATGGAGTGAATCCCATAGAAATTTCAAAGCAAATTTCAGCTGGCACCAAATCAAAAATCAAATACCCTGGTTATTTTCATGTGTGCTGTAACACTAGAACAACTTTTAACTTTTCACACGTTATCTTGTCCCCCTAAATTTATATATCACTATTATGTTTCCTCAAAACAAAATTATCATTGAGTCAGTTCACTTAACTTTACCAAGTCACTCTTTTCAGGTACTGGTGACTCAAGATTGAGGAGGGCAATCATCCACTCTTTTGGAATTTTCCCAGTTTTTCAAGATTTCTAAAAATATGACATTTGTGCATCTGAGAAGTCACTGGCTAGCTTATTTTCAGTTTCATGTACATAAACTGCATTAGTCCCGATGACTTGAAAATGTGTAATTTTAGGAAGACTTTTATTGTCAATCCCATGGCCTACAATCTGGATATATTAAGCATTTTTCTTCTCTGTCATTTCTGATTTTACTTTTTTTTTTCCCCTGTGACAATAACTGTATTTTTTTTCTAGTGATTTTTGTGTAGTATCTTAACAACATCAAAGACGAGTTTTTAACTCGTCTCGTTTTAATTTCCTTAGGCAGACGTCTTACTTTAAATCATATTCATCATTAGCATTTATTTAATCTTTTTTTCTGAGTATGTAAACTGGTTTCGTTATACTCTCACATCTCTTCACCTCTTCTGCTGTGGGTTGTGTGTTGCGGGGGGGCAGGGGGTTGAGCTCTCAGCAGACTCCCTAGATCCTTGTTTGTCAGTAAGAGCAGTGTGCTTTAGGGGTCCGTGTGGCTATGTCGGGTTGAATGGGTGGCTTACCTGCCCAGCAGCCCCCAGACCCCTCGGGACGCTGCGGCTCTCCCGCGCGGGGCCGCGGCGGCGGCGCCGTCAG
>NW_008629102.1:0-43494 GCF_000691845.1 Merops nubicus
AATTTCCCTTTCACAGTCTCTTGTAGTGCAGGGTTGGTGCTGTGTCCCGACTGCCGTTGCCTTAGTTTTGCTGCATGATTCTTTTGCAGCCAGGAACTGGTCTGGTTCAAGCAGCTAACCTTGCTGAAAAAATTATATATCTAGCAGGGTGAAGCAGATGGAGGAACAGGGTTTGACTTCTAGGGAAAAAAGTTATTTTTCATTCATAACAATTCTGTAAACAACTGTCTGACTTTACATTGAAAATTCATGAGGTTTTTTGGCAAGCCAAAATGTGGGAACAGTGATCTTTGGTAGAGAGGAAGAAGCATGGACCTCATTGGGATTAATGTTCTAAACTGAACTCTAGTCTTGACCTCAGATCTATTATTGCAAAATACATTATTTTCACAAAAGTACTTTCAAAATATTTGGCCACTCACAAGCAGTTGTAGGATTGCAAGATAGAAACAAAGATATCTTTTTGATTGTAATAGACTATATATATCTGTTTCTCCTCCAATTTATCAAACATGGATTTATAAACTCGCCTCTATAGCCAATTCTATAGTTAGAGTTCTTCAGAGTTACTGGCTAGGTTGTGAATGTATCTATAAGCAACCTTGCTTTTATCCTCACAAACCATTCCTCAAGTCCTTAGTACTGTGCATGTGACTCCACAGTACGTATGCTTTTTTCATAAATGGAGTTTTCTACAGAAGAATCATCATCATTAAAGTGGTGTTTTCCTGGAATGATTGCTTTGTGTCATTTACTCGGAGTCAGAGAAATCTGAGGCCAGCCACACTAGGCGTGCTGCTACCCTTCTGGTGCCTCACGAAACAGTCCCATACAGTTCCACCCAAGACATCCTGGTAAAGTCATCCAGAAACATGAATCTGTAATCGTGAGAAGCAGTTTAATCCAAGTTCATAAATGTCACAGCTTCCAAATTAATGTGCACACTGTGGGTTGCACACACTCCAATGTGCTTAACTGTTGTGTGCCAGTACCAGAAGGGAGCCCATCCTGCCTGTTCCTGTGCCTAATGGGCGTCCTCTCCTGCAGGCATGCGCACGCTGGCGTGTGGCATAGAGGTACAGAGTGGCATTTGCATGCTTAAATTAGCTTCATGCATTTTCAAACACGTGCTCAGAGCAGAGGCAATATTTAAAAAAAAAATCTAAAAGATGGTTCTTGTCCATAAATATATTGTAAAATCTTTTTTGTATGCACAGTCTTACTGGTGCTTGGCTGTGTCATCCAGGCAGTCTCCAGCACACCTCCCCATATTAACCAGAGGGGAGTTTTGCTTTCAAACTGGCACAGTGAAGCTCATAATTATAAACACAGGATGAGAGACTCTGAATTTATAACCAAACTGGCTAAAGCTGGACTCTTAAATCGGTAATCCTTCATCTAAATAAATGATCTAGTTTAAAGAAAGTGCAGTTTTGTTCAGTGGGGATTGTTCAGGAAGTGAAATGCTTTAAAGAGATGTGTATTTAGATGTGAAACTATTGTGTTTGTGTGTATATATATATATAAAATGTTGTGTTGAACTTTTTTCCTTTGTGGGTTTCACTGGAGGTTACAGTAGGGGATAAACAAACAAACAAACCAACAAAAAAAAACCCACACAACCCAAAACCCCCAAACTTCTGAGGGATAAAATCTAGTGTTCTGTTGTTGAAATCCTGTTGCCCTAGAAATAAAACACTTTTGTTTGTTTAAAAACTCTTTAACTCATGCCATTCACCAGTTTAGGCAATAAAATGACTTATTTAAAGGTTTGAGTAGTATAAGGTTAGGGATTGATACTTCAGTGTGCCTCAGGATCACCTATAGCCTAGGAGAGAATCACAGAATTAATACTGCTTACTGGAATAGTTAACCTCCACTCTCCTGCTAGCAACAGCCACACTGATTTAAGCCACTGTGTTTATATAAAATAATTAAAATTCACATCTTCACAGAGAACTGTTGCATAGTTTTAATATTAATTTAACAAATGTAATCCCTAAGAATGAGGCTTATCACTGAAACAGCAATAGAATTTTCGGGGTGTTGCTAAGCAGTATTGTAATTCTAGGGTTCAGATATAAATTGCTCTTGTGTGTGAGAGGAGGTAATTGCTCATGAAAATGCATTAACCTTTCACACCAGGGGGTGAGAACATGGACACTCGCCTCACTCCTATAGGGTACCAGCTTCTTCCTGCCAGGATTCACCTCCGTTTCCATAAAAGAGGAAAAGATTGTAAAATCAATAAAATCATTATGGATGTAGCTAATCTATTTTAAAGAAATCCACGTAAGCAATGTGCATTATTAACACACTGAGATAGGTCCCTGCTTACGGGCTCTGCTGCCAGGCAGCTTCCCAGACATGAATATAACCACACAAACCCTCTGGTCTGCAAAATGTCTGACAAGTGTTTACATGTTAACATTCATTAGAAGACTCGGTCAAGCAATTCATGCTTGATTAATTGATTATCCCATGGTGACAGTTCATTTTTTGAAATGGCTGCCAACCTGAACAGGAGCAGGACAGTCAGACCAATGACAAAAGACACTGATGGACAAACACTGGAGTTATCGAATAGCTGCTAGAGTGACAGACCAGCATCTACAGAGTTTAATCAATGCCCTCAAAGATGTGGCAACACTATAAAGACTGTTTATTTCTTTTCTGTGCATTTATGAATTGTTAATGCAGTCAATACATATTAGCTTCATTTGTTGTTTGGTTAAAATGCAATTTGAATTTTCCAAGTTAAGAGTGGCCTTAATATCCATTTTTGTACAGTGAAATTTATGAGTTCTTACAGATTTATAAGGTTTTATTGATGGCTGGAAAGCTAGGTGTAATTTCTGACTTTGTTTATTCCAGCATTACAGAATTAGTACGAGTTGACATTGCAGGGCTTATTGAATAAATTCATTTCCATGGCAGTGTATGCATTTTGAATTTTCTTGAGTTAAGCCAGAAAAAATGGATGCATCAGCACAAGCTAGTAAATAGCAACTGCACTGCAAGAGGATTTCAGGCTAGAGCAATGCAAGGAAGAATCTCTAAACCAGAGCAAATTATCCACAGACAGTAAATGTGTTGGAACAGATCATCCCTTGCCTAATGGTACTGAAGCCCATTGAATTACCCAAGAGACAAGTTTGGCCCAATATTAATTTGCAGCAGATGTTTGACTAACTAATTATTTGAAAGAGCTCGAGTATATTGCGATATAATTGCCTGATATTGCAGCGTACTGCTTTCAGAGCTTGTTTTTGTCTCATTCTTGCAGTAGAAACAACAATGCCAAAGTCACGGTGTAAGTTTTCTGAATGATCACTTGATTTTGTGAGCATAAAGAAACAATAATGCCAAATGATTTCAGCCTGCAAGTGAAGTCAGAAGCTGACTGATCTGTGACCCAGCCCATGGACAGACATTATTTTGAGCCTTAATGAGACAAATACTGCTCTTCTCTCATCACCCACCCCTATTCCTCTCCCTCCTCAATATCCTCTTTCCTTGCACGTTATACTTATAGGGTGACAGGGCAGGACCCTGGTGATGCAGCAACAGTGGTTCTTTGTTCCTTCTGGATCCTTGTTACTGGGAAGCTGTCCAGGAGAGCTGCTGTAGCTCACATCTTGACAGTCCTGCCTAAAGATTTGAGCTTATTCTTTTAACATCAGTAAGAGTTTCCACTGAATTCAGTTGCAACTCCCACTACCATTGCTGTTGTCTTGTCAGTTCCAAGATTTTTGAACTGATCCCAAAGCTTGATGATTTCAGCAACAGGCCATAGGAAAGAGTCTTCTCTGTGCATCTCACTTTTTTTGCACCACCGTATCACACATTTCTGTTCTGTTTGAACTCACAGATTTCTGGTCTTTGTCCTCCCTGGAGTTCTAACCATGCAACCACCATGAGCTGCTCTGGGCATGACTGTGATGCTGCACACAAATTCAAATGAAGAACAAGGAGAGGTATCATGCTCTATGTCTTCTGAATTACGAGATTTTTTGGAATTCACAGAAAGACAAATTTCTGATGAGAATTTTAAAAGAGCGAGCTTTTTTTGCCAAAACAAAAGGAGCCTTTTAAGAAACAAAAGTGCTCCTGGGTTAGGGCATAACCTGTCTTACTAATGAGAACCTGCAAGAAACTTTACCTGATAGTAGTTTATTCCATAGCAGACTGCCTTGCGTTTTCCTCTAAATCATATCATAGTGTCCATTGCTAAGGACAGGGTGTTTTAATGGATAGATGTGCTGCTGATCTGAGCCACTCTGGCAATTCCTATGCTCCTGTTAAGAGAGGCTCCTGTCGTTTCAGTGACAATTAGCAGACAAATCCTATTACAGGAATAAGATCACCTAATCCTCAACCCTGGTACATGCTACTCACTATGATAGGTGTTTAATTACGAGGCTTCTGCAGGCTACAATACTTTGTACAAAAATGTCCAGAAAATACAGAAATGGCATTAGAGGACTTCACTTTAAAATGACAAGTTAGACATCTGCTACTTCGGAATTATTACTCCAGGCCTTTTAATTGCCATAACTACTTTTCTGTGCCATTCAGAGTGGCTTTTTACAACTTGTGGTAATGTAGGCAAGCCAGCAAGGTCTCAAGTGTCACTAGCAATTTTCTTCTCTGCTGCATTTTTAACTTGTTTACAAAGGTAGAAAGCAAGAAAAAGACACTTGGAGAGAGCCCACCAGGTACATTATCTACTTGGTGGTTTGATCCTTTCAAACTTGTTCATTAGGTGTAGCAAAGAGAGAAACATTGCAGGAGTGAATGTGAAGGAGCTTGTTACACCTGGTAATGCATTTAGCCATTCAACAGCCCATCACTCTGATCCAAGAGCCCTTCTCTGGGTATTGCAGCTTGGTGTGTGCTGAAGAGCGTGGCAGTTACTCAGCAATGAGGAAATCCAGGTTTTATTTAACAGTAGGTACTTTCCTGGGGCTACTTGCTTGGTTGATTATTGTCTGTCTGTCTAATAGGAAGAGGTATAACTTCAGGAAATATGAAATCTAACCAAAATAAGATGAGTTATGGCAACCTGTACTTTCTGTTTAGTCGGAGCATAGAACAATTTCCCTGAAGGATGATGGTGTGTATTAGAAGAATCCCTCCTGCTCTTTCATAAACTGTCTTGGATGTGTATAGCTTGCATAATAAATCTCGTACTTTGTCCCCTGTATGTATAACTAGCTCTTCTTTATGTGACTTTCTACTCTTCAGTATTTGAAGTTTTGAAAAGCATTTAGCACCAGCATAAATCTGCTACTCGTAGAGTCACCAATGAAAATTTAATGGTGGGAGATTAAGGTCTTTTGTTGTTGATGCTGTTATTACTTTGGAAAATGGCAGCTAGCAGTCTACAGACAAACCTTGACCATGCAAGCAGGATTTGGCTTTACAGGCTGCACTGTAATGTTAAATTAGTGTAATGTTACTAAGGACTCTCAATATCAATGCATTTTAAAATCTGTTCATTATCATTTCTATTTCACAGAGCTAGAATAACTGCTGTGAATCTCTGTTCCCATGATACACATGCTACTCCCGGTCTTTTATTGTACTTGATAGTTCCCTGGATTAACTTAATTGTGTGATGAGGGCTCAGACTCCTGAAGGTGTGCTGGCTTGGGCTGATGATCTTAATAGTTACCACAATTAGATCTCAATTACAACAATGAAACAAAACAATTAACAGTCATTCATAAATTATTGATGTTCTTTTTTCACAAAACCAATTTTTTTTTAGCAGCCTAAACTACTCATTTCCCTTATTCTTCCCTAAAGCCCAGGATACACTTTCTCAGTAGCTCTTTCAACTACAAGTATCAGTATTATGACTTTTTGTCATGCTTTGTATTTTGCTATCCCAGGACTCTAAATCTGTTCCTTTTCTCTTCCGTGTTATCTTTAACATCTTTATAACAAAAGTGCTGCAAAAGCAATTGGAGAAAGATCAGTCTGTCTGACAACATCATTCTTTGCAGCATGGTAGATTTTGAATAGAGGCTACCAGCTCTGTTATATGAAGTTGCATTCTCTTTAACAAAAGAGGATAAGCATCAGAAGCATCTGGGGAAAACCTCTGATTCAAAGTGCTGTGCTGTGAATATGAATTTTAACCAGTCATAGGAAAAAAACAAAGTATCATCTTTAGTAAGCTGAGTTCAACTCTATTGAAGCACAGAGGCTGAAGGAGCTGATAAGTACTTGGGTCACAATCCAAAGCAAGTCAATGAAAAAGTTCCTAGTGACTTCAGTGGTCTTTTAATCAGGTTTTCTAAAGCTATTTTTAAAGCACTTGCATTAGGAGCTAACATAATCATTGAGCAAATTAGCTATTTATGTGTAGGAGTGGATAAAGCAATCATAGAAAGATCCGTGCACCCAATGCACAAAAAGGTTGAAAGCAGAAGTGTTGTTGGAACCTGCTGAGACTGACCACTGATACTTCTGGAGGTTGACGTGGGAAGGCTTTGACTTGCTGTTCAGATTGTTAGATACAGGCCTTGTCCAGTCATGCTCATTTCCATAAGGGCTTGCACTGTTCTCTGGGCAGAGGGACTGTGGCTGGACAAAACTGCAGCTTGGAGGATGAGGCTGGCATCAGCTAGCAGGAGCTATGTTTCCTCTGCATCCTTTTTTTGGGAAAGATGAATTTTAAACCAAACTGCTGATTCTGAAGCTTTGGTTATTTCCCCAGATATCTATTTCCCTTTCTGTTGTTTCAGATACATAAATAAATGTTAGAAGAAGAAATCTGAAAGATATACATTTGCAAGGAGGGTTAAATGTGGTGGCCATGAACAGCTGGCGTGTATCTGATGAGCTGCTTCTCTGTGCCTGGCCCCCCTGGAATTGTACACAGCACTGCTCACTCCTGGTGTGATGGATGAGCAGTACAGGGAACCACACGGAGGGGAAAAGAAAAGATACAGCAAGAGTTAGCCTCAAAAGTTCCCCAAATGAAGGCAAAACAAATATTGCGTGGCTTTTGAAGAAATGTGGTCCTGGGCTTTTTTTTTTCCCCCTTGAAGCATGAGCGAGGCTAAAAAAAAGGGGCATGAAGTGCAGGCACATTTACTGCTGACCTTGCTCCTGTGCTGGCCTAGTGAGATAATGCAACTTTTCAGCTCTGTGGTTATTTGTATCTGGTGTGGACCACTCCTAGTATTACAGACCCGGGAAAGATTGTGTTTTACTTCAGTCTCCTTTTGGAAGGATCGTTTTCTGCTCTGTAGTTCAAACCAAATGCTTAACTTTAGGTGCATTTCTGGTAATTGCACCCTGAAGACAGTTTCAACCTTCATTAAGTCTGTGAGCCTCTAAAATTGTTCTGTGGACATATGGACCCCTTTGTATTGAGGTTTGCTGGGTGTAAGCTTACTTTTCTTACCTTTTTTCGGACCTTTTAGTTGCCTTAAAAGCAACCTATGGACTTCCCGGGGTGGACAGGCCACACTAACTTGCTGACAGCTACTGCACTAAAGTGATCGTGGAGGGACAGAAACAGGGATGCCAGAGCTGTGCACACAGATCAGCTCCACAGTGTTTCTGAGCATTCCAACATCTGGGCTGTTTTTGCAAAAGTAAAGTAGACAAATGTGCCTCTGAGAGACCTTTACAAGACTGTTTATGCATTGCCTTGAGAATAAAATTTTGCAGGGAGAAAACCCTATATTGCATCTTCAGACTGTGGGTATACAATATTCCTAGCTAGAAGTTGTTGATTTTTAAGCATCAGATTTAATTCGTGTAGTTTGTACCCACTGCATGGTAATTTTTTTGTTGTGGAAAACAGTATTTACCAAACCTCCATGTAACATATATGGTGCATCATTTTGTTTGCCATGTCCAGCAGAAAAGCATCTGTTACAATTTTTTATTTTACTGTCTCCAAGTAACTTTTCCAAGTGCTAATTTCCTTGTAATGCATTCTCCAGCCATTTTAAATAGTTCAGCATGAACTGTGATTTGTCGTTTTGCTTTCTTTTTGGAAGCACCTGAGCTAGACTTTTTTCATAATAAAATTGATATTTAATTTACTACCCATATTATTCTAATCACAGTAACAACTTTCAGTTTGCGCACTGTGTAATCGTGCTTTCACATTATTCAAAAACAGTTTATATCTGGTGAATTTCTGATAGTTTTTTCTTTAGTTTCTGACAGTTATTTAATTGTCTTGTTAACATGGATCATTTGATTTTATATCAGATTAAACTGCAGTCTCGATGGTTCATTTTTGCAATATACTGTGTTGACAGCAAGGTACTGAGAATTTGAACGAGTGTATATATTACTAAATGCAGATTTCATTAGCATATCATGTTAATACTCTTTTCAGTTCAATAAATTTCTGTGGCACTTAAAAAACTATTAGCTTCTCTATAAAGCTCTGGATAAACATTTTGAAGTTGTGTGTTGGAGCTCATTAGTTTTTGTATATGCATATATGCAGGAATTTGCTTTTGGCTTTTGAAAATAAGCACCGATGGGAAGGTGGTTCCTCAGCAGTGGTGCAGTGGTGGGTAGGTTATCCTGCAACATGGAATCTATTGGGCTGGAAGGAACTTCTCAAGGCCATCTAGTCAAAGCCCTTGCAATAAGCAAGGACATCTCTAACTAGGTAGGGCTGCTCACAGCCTCATCAAGCCTGACCTTGAATGTCTCCAGAGATGGGGCCTCCACCATCTCTCTGAGCAACCTATTCCAGTGATCTACCACTCTCATATGAATTAATTTTTTCCTAATGTCTAACCTAAATCTACCCTTTTCTAGCTTAAAGCCATTACCCCTCGTCCTGTCACTACAAATCCTTGTGAAATAGCCCCTCCCCTGCTTTCTTGTAGGCCCCTTTCAGGTACTGGAAGGTCACTATAAGGTCCTCCCAGAGCCTCCACCTCAGTACAGTTGATGGTGCTTGGGCTTGGAGTTTTTTTTTTTTTGGTATACTTGTTTTATGGGGAAGACAAAGAAAAAAGACATTCTTTGGCAGCAATTATTTTGTTTAGGACTACAATGCTTGAGGAAGGGATCATAAGTTTACCTTAATAAAATCCTTTAGCTATGAATATGTAATGATTTTTACATCTTTCACTTCATATCAGGTAGGTCCCCAACAAGCCCATTCGTTGCTCGTGTGTCATGGAAAGCAGAGATGAGAGCTCAATACAGTGGGTGAGCAAGCTGTATTTAATGCCATGTCTAGAAGAGAGAGATGGTTTACCTTATAAATACTAGATTTCCATTGAAATGCCACTTAAGCACACTACATCAACGTTTTAAATCGCTAGCTAAATGAAAAAAAGAGTTGGGAAATTAATAAATTGAGATTTTAAATTGGTAGTTAAATGTTAAATTGGTAGCAAAACTAAGAAAAGTTGGGAAAAAACTTTTTTCCTTCTTTTTTTTCCCTCCCTGCTGAATGCTACTTACCTTTCAGTGTGTATAATTTTGTGTAATTCAGAATGTTTCACTCTGGTTTGGGATGTGTTTAAACTTTTTTTTTTCCTCCAACCCAAAACAAATTTGCTAAATTTATATGTCAAATATATTTGTTTAGGAAGATAAATTTTGGCCAAAATCACACTTTTCAAATTACCCATGGGAAAAATAGCGAGCGTTTTTTGGCTGTCCTGTGAGAGCGGTGAGAAAGCTTCCCCTGGACTATAAAGAGAATTATCAGATGGCACTGCTCCAGGATATTGATTGAATATAAGCAGTAGTACCTGTAGATAAGCTTGAGTCGTATTTGTTTTCAACTCTGATTTATCAGGGCCAGCCAGTGGCAGGCACTATTTGGCATTTACACACAGCAATCGTGATACAGCCTCCCTAGTAACATGCTAACTGTAAAATGTCTCAGTAGCTTTTGAGGATTCATTTATTAAAAAACAAGCTGCAGTGTATTGAGCCCAGGAAATGCAAAGAATAAACTAGAAAAGTTTTTTTTCCCCCTTTGGTATAAATAAACTACAAGACAGATTTGGGAAGTGTCTTGTATCACCTTTACTGCCTCTGAGAATCCTGCTGGTATCAGCTGTCTTGGCAAGTTATATTTGGCACTGACTCCACAGTGGCCCACCGTGAGGACAGAGAGACTTCCAGTCTGGTTTTATTACTACTTCTACGCTGAGAGGTAAAACTCCTATCATCTTTAGGACCCTGTCTTGCCTAGAGAATTGTGCAATTATTAAACCTGTTGCAGGGAAAAGGAACCAGCTAAATCAATCAGCTCTGTTCAATGAACTCATTAGGCACTCCCTAGGCCTGCTGGCAAGGGAGGGGGGACATCTAAGTTCCATAAATTAAAATAGCATGGAGAGATAACAAAGCTTGAAAATGTAGTGTACAACTGTTCCCATATATTTTGCATACAGGTTTTCTGCCTGACCTGGCCACCACCCCTCGGTGTCTCTGAGCTGCTAGGTCTAGCTTCAGCTGGACAGGCTTTCACAGGCTTTATGTCATGATGTAGTGACTGCCCAAGGCAAAACACCATGGCAATGTGAACGCTGTGCTGAATGCTGTGCTACAGCAGCTGGATGCTCTCATGCTTTCTGCCATGATACTCTCAGACCATGTTGCCTTTCAGCTCACTGTGGGATGCTGGTTTTGTCTGGAGCAGAAGTCCTAACAGGACTTGATCATTCCCACCCCGTGACTGCAACCTGCTGCTTAGCAGTGAGTTTGCTTTGACTGTGAAGCCTGTATTTATTAGTCTGTACCAATTTTCTCCTCCTTCTGGCAGAAACATTATCAGAGAAACAACTTGTGTGTTGTCCAATTCTGTGTCTAAAAAATTCACAGCCACCAGTGTCTGGGTTCCCGTTTTCCCTACAGGTGCCCTGCAGCTGAGCTGTAGCTGTGGAGAAGGTGGATACAGCAACCCAAATGCAGCTATGCATTCAAGAAAACTTTGTTTTGTGAAATTCCTGTCAAAGAACATTTTAGCTTGCTAGATAATAGAAATAGAGACAGATTCATGCAACCAGGCTAAGAAAGTGCAATCATCACATGCAACAGATCTAACGAGTGCTCTGTTCAGGGAGCAAAGTCAAAGCCAGGAAGCAGAACTGCCTTTTTCCAAGGTAAACCTCTTAACTCTGGGCACCTTCTCCATTGAGACAGGAGATGGTAAATACTTTCCTACTATCAAGACCTTGTTTCTGATTCCTCTACATGACTACAAGAAGATGGTCTGTCTTGCTAATAAGAGCTGCTCTCCTAGCAAATAGGGTTTCTCTTGGAATATTAGCTATTTGCCCTTCAGTTGAAAGTTTTTACAGCATAATGGCTGGTTGCTATAAGGACAGAAACTCATAAACATGTAATTAAAGAACATAAAAATATTCAGCATTCTTGAAATGCTGTCTCAGCAGTTCTTTGTGAAACATCTTTCATTATAATCAACTGACTATCTGTTTGTGGTGTCTTGAAGGGCTGTGATCAAAGTGGCTGAATGCTGTAAAAATGCCTATAAATACACACACCCTTCTGAACTCAGCAGGAGCCAGCATTTGACTCACACTCTCTAATTTGAGGAATTTGAAATCCAAGTAATGTAATATTGCAACAAAAATAGAGAAAGATCAGGGGATAGAAGGATGCCTTTGCTACTCGAGGCAGGGACAGGGCTGGAAGCAGCACACTTGGAAGAGGGAGGTGAAGAAGGATGGCAGTGTGCTGTCTGCCGTGTCCCTGAGAGGCAGGCTGCAGGTGACTCAGTCCTGCTTCCCAGGCTGTGTCATAGGTGATGTTTAAAAGTTGGAGTTTTTTTCCTCTACCCAAATATATAAGTAAATAACCAAAAGATACAGTGAGGCCACTGCTGCAGAAGTTTCTCCCTAAAGCCCTGAAGGAAAGGGAGCAGGAGGTGCTGAGATGACAGCTGCGTGCGGTGAGAGCACTGCTGATGATCTGCTCAAAATCATTCAGAGCAAAAAGGAAAATCTTCTTCACACTTGGAAGGGACTGTGGGGATGGCACATCCATGACAAATGTGAAGGGTAAATCACGTACAATTCAGCCTTTGAAGTTGAAGGGGGAAAAAAGGAATGCTCATCTGTACTGTAGGTCTCCTATTTCTAATCTGTCATTTAATGGAGGAAGGAAATTGTGTCACTGAACTCCTTTTAGGAACTGTGTCTTTGGTTTGTTAACTTGTTTTATGTGTTGCCCAGTTTTGGGGGAGTAGGGGGAAAGGGCTGCATTTGTGTATGGGTAGTATTATTTCAGGATATGTCTTAGTTGATTATTATCTACTGAAACATCACCTAGGAGATGCTCTTTCTGTCATGTGGCTTGATGCTTCATGCAGTAAAAGGTAACTCTTCCATAGTTCATTAAATTATGTTGTGGTGAACTTATCTCCACTGGGTCTCAATTAAGAAGTGAAGCCAGTGCCTTTAGAGGAAAAGGGAGAGAACAATCAGAATATACTGAATATATAATTTGATCTCTGGAAGCAAGCAAGAGGAAAAAGATGGTGTGCAAATGTGTAGACATAAAGAATGTGTTACGTCTCAAAGATTTGTATATGGAAACATAATATAATTAGATCATTATTGTTCGCTAGGAATATTTAGTGCTTTGAAAAATTGAAGGTGTTCTTCCTAGGTTTTTAACTACTGTAAATTTACTGTAGTAAATATTCATTCTTCTTTTTACTTCCCTTGTCTCCATTTTAGCACCCCTGGGCACTTCAGTCATACTGATTCTGGGCTGAGTGTCTATTAGCATGGATTATAAAACTGCAGTAAATTTTCTGTTGCCTTCTAATTTAATTAGATATTTTGGTTCTAGTAATTTTTTTTTTATTATCCTTAAGAAAAAAATATGTTTAAACTATTTAGCAGAACTAGTCTTTCTGGATATTTTCTACAAGAACCTCCAAAAGTCCTTTCATTAAATAAGAGAAAAGGAAATTATCTCAACTTTTGTTTGTCAGACCTCCTTTCCTACCTCTCTTCTTCGTGTGTTGCACACAGTTTTCTTTTTATTATTTTTTTTTTATTATTTTCTGTTTCTCTCCCTTTTACATGCTGTATTTTCCTAACACTGTTGTTACAATGGTTTGCTAAGGTCTGTTCATTTTGGTTTTCTTCTACAAAATACAAATCATCCCGAGAAGCATTCTGCAGATACTGGTGAAATATGCTACTGGAACAGGCAGTGACATGGCTGGTTTAACATGCAGCACTGAACACATGATCAATATATAGGTGTTAGACAATACCTGACTTTGTACATTCTTGAGTAACTTAAATCCCTTCAATAGCATGAGAATGAGCAGCTCATAAATGCAGAACAATTGGAATTTTAATTAGGTAGTAACTGAAGTATGCCTCCTGTTTACAAGGTAATAACATCGCTTGAGCTAAATGAATAGAGGGGCAGGTTTCAATTTAATTGCTTATAAAAAAAAAACAGTTGATTGGTTTCCACTTGTAATCTTGGCTGTTCACAGTATCTTAAGTGATTTTGATGGCTGAGGTGCCGATGTTTGTTTTTTGGGCATGTGAATGGTATCCCAGCCCTGCTTAACTTCTAACCAAAGTCTTTAGGATGTTTTAAACAATTACAATGAACTACATTAAAGTCTGAATGAGTACAGAATTGCTTTAATGGCATAAAATTAACAGTATGTACCTGCAGGTACATACATTTACTTTTGTGACTTTTTGAATACACACCTTTTGATTTGTTTTCAATGGAATAGTGAGAGGAATTTATTTTCTTGTATGAGATAAGCATCATCATGTTTTTCCTAGCAGCCACATGCACAATTAGGAGCACCCAATTAAAGCTGCATTCAGTTCACACAGAGCAGCAGTGATTGCTGTCTATAATTTCTCCTGTGGTTTGACTTACGGGCATTAAGCTGTGCAGAACCTTATTAACAAATAAAGTCAAGTCAAACAAGTCAAGAAAAAAACAAAGCAACAAGCTGGAAACTGGTTGTAGGATCTTGGCCATTATGCACAGCTCGAAAAAAAAGGAGTCTCCTCTCCCATCCCTCTCAGATGGCCACTGGGCAAATGACCAAATTTCTTTGTTTACACTGTTGTGCTCTCTGTCCTCCTGGCCACAAGAATAAGTATTTGTGTTTCTTCTCTGCTTCCATCTCAGCCATTCTGACTGCAGTGGGTGCAGACCATCTGAAGGCTTCTATGAATTCAAGCCTAAAATAATTCTAAAGCCAAATATGCCTTTGTCCCAAGCATTATCTGCACAATCATTACAGAAAGCTCAGCACTGCTAGTTATTATGCCAAATATAAAGAGAAAGGTAAATCAATTAGAACAGAGAAGGAACAGGGCACTGGAATACAGACACCTTGTTGAAGCATGAGAAATCTCATTCAAAACCTGCTTTTTTTTTTCCCTCCTGAGGTTTTTCAGTTCCCACTGCTCCATAAAAGGACTTGATGTCCCCTGATTTCCTCCCAGCCTGTGTAGCTCTCCTCAGCTATGTGCATACATATTTGGTGGCACAGCATGCTTCACATGCATTGTTTAGGGATACCCACAGCACGTAAACAGTGATCTCTTGGCTTATACACTACAAAGAGCAGAACATCAGATACCCAGTCCCTCAAAGAGTTCTGTGAGAAAATGCGTGGTTTCTAACCAAAAAGAAGGAACAGAAGCCCCCAAAGACTCTATTTCTGTAGATATGAGCAGCCAGTGGATAGCGACTCTGAACAGAAGAGGGAAGGAGTGTGTTTGAGTTGCCCTGATGTGCAGAAGTGGCAGTGGAAGAAGAGCCTGGCTGGAGCATTTTCCCCCTTAATCACCATGTCAGTCTCCTGAAGTGGCTGAGACCCAAGAGGGGCAAAGGTGAGAATTATACAAGATGCAGAATATTTTGACCCTCAGGCAGCAGAGCAGAGCTAAGAGTTTGGCCTGGGCGTAGTTGACACTGCCGTGTTTCTCTGCACTGATGCTGTGAGGTAGCATCTTGTAGACCAGGGCCTGTACAGAATGTGATTAAAATCAGTTAATCACCCTGTGCGTGTCAAGTGGTGACAGATCCACAACCAGGCCCTTTCAGACAGATTTTTCATTTGGAGAAAATGATAAAGATGTCCACGAGAAGTTGCTCTTTTGTAGGGCCTATACAAGGTCAATTATTTAGCTTTTTATGCTCTCTTGATTGGTGCTAAAGCAGTAGTTAACTGGCAGTTTTGATGCTCATACATAAAGCAAGCATAATAGACAAGAAAGCCACCTTTAATTTCAAGCTCCACTAGAATTATGAAAGGAAAATTAATGTTTACTAATGAAAAAGGATGATATTGCTGGAGAGAAAAAGTTTGGGTTAAGCTTTTAGGGGAATGTTAATAAC
The DNA here is from genome assembly GCF_000691845.1 of Merops nubicus. Lineage (NCBI taxonomy): Eukaryota > Metazoa > Chordata > Aves > Coraciiformes > Meropidae > Merops > Merops nubicus. The sequence goes on from NW_008629102.1 coordinate 15,376, forward strand.
TTTGAGAAATGGAAATATGCGTTATAAAACATATTTAAAATGGCATAAACTTTAGAAAATCCAGAAAATATTTTAAATTTACCAAGGCTTCTCAATTTGGCATAGAATTTTAAAAATCAGGTAAACTGAATAATAGCTCACAAATGGAAGGAGGCTTTCTAGTACTGACATGTTTTCTGTGAAAAATTCAGTGTAACCTTATATTTAGAATAAATGTTTTGAGGTGAAATGTAAGTCTGCTGATCAACTCTTTCACATTTCTGTAATGCTTCTGCAGTTTCTTGGAGGAATCTGAGAAGCATCCGGCCTTGTTCCCTAGGAATATACTTTCATAAAGCTGCCACTCTGAGAGTCTTCTGACATATCACAGCGCAGTGGAGTTTTGCCTGTGATATGTTGCCAAGCACCATAAAGGAATGCAGCTCTGAGATGGCAGGTCACTTTTTATTTTGCCAGACACAACAAAGAAATGTCAACCTCTGACAGTTTTTAAAAGTAGGCTTTAAAAGAAATATCAAACCTTTTTTTTTTTTTTTTTAACCAGTCAGTATCTGAGAAGAAATGTTCACAGAAGAAGAGAGGATAGGGAAATTTGTGGAAGTGGAAGCTGCACTATGTGAGTGATTTAGCACTCCATCACTCTGGTTTTAGACTAATACATTTGGGATTAGGTCACATGGATGTTATGCCATCAAATAAATGGGCAGTGGATCTGGTTCAGTCATCTGATGTGTGTGTACACTGCTCAGTGGGATTACAACTGCTGCTGGTAACTCACTGGATTTTGTGATAATGTCACAATTAATATAGTTTGGTCTTGCATTTTTCTTGTAGGATCTTGCAGGCCTTAGGTACCTTGAATCCCCTTGCAGAGAACACATTTTATAATAGAAACTGGAAACATTTAGCAGGTGAATTGCTAGATTTAGTACAACGCAGCACAATCTATGGGCAGGACAGGAAAAAACCAAAGCAGCTTTGGATCCCAGTTCCACAGTTTAACACTGAAGTGCTCAGACCCTTGTGAAGCACTTGCTGATGGTCATTAGGAAATACTGGTCCTACAAATACTGGCCTGTGATACTATAGCTTAAGAGCTGTATTTGCTTTAATGGGCTTTGGGCTAAAGCACATTAACAGATACTAAAAAAGAATAAATTTCATCAGACTGCCAAGTATATGGCATACTTATGAAATCAGGGAAAATGCATGGTAGGAGACAATCTCTATATATTACTTGTGATAAAACAGCTTATATGTGATTGCTTTCAGCACTAGACTGCCTTTCTTCTGAACAGGTTTGCACTGGCAGTGTGGTGTAGCTTTTCCCTTGTAACATCTGGATGGTGTTTGATCTCCCCATAGGAGCAGACTGATGAAATCATTGCCAGCACTTCTCTCCAATGTAAAAAAATAACCAGGTTCACATTCACAGTCAGTCTAAACCACAACCATTTCAAGCAACAGAAGAGGCAATATCATACTCCTAAGACCATATTTCCCTTAGAAGTGCCTTGCCTCAGCACACAAGGAAATAGATCTTTTTCTTTTTATCCCAATAACTGCAGACTGTTGGGAACTAGTCTACACATAGGGTAATTCTTTGCTGTGGGAAGTTCAGCTAAAGAAGACTCAAGATGGTGTGACTGCAGAAGTTCCACCCAGTCTTGAGCTGGTGGAAGCCACCCTTCCACAGGTAGCAGTGTGCTGCTTCTGCTTCAAAAGAGCATTGGTGAGCCCACTCCCCTCCACTACTGTTACCATATTCTTCTGTTCATGATTTCTGCTGATGCGGTTAGTTGAGAAGCAGATTAAATGGCCTCTAGTTTACAAAGAGAAATAAGTTGCAAATTGTAGGAAAATTACTTCTGAAATTATATTTAATGCTAGTTCATTTTCAATTGTATTTATAAAAAGTTTCCAGTCTGACAAGCAAGCAGTACATTGTGCACTAGGATAGTATTATGGAAATGTACAGTGAACACGGGGATGTGCATAGGACTGCAATTTGTGAGTAACAAGGTATGTGTGCTCTGAATAAGTAATTAAGGAAATTTCAGTATAGTTAGGAAATTGCTATTTGCTCTGTGGCTACTGCAGTATACAGTAAGATTTCTGCACTGTGGCTGCCCTGTGCCATCCGGTATGCGATAGCACTCGTGTGCCAGCCCTTCAGGCTGTCATCTCTCCTTCCTCCCTCTCCTCCCCATCACACCCTTAGTAAAGCAGAAAATAAAGAAGATGACAGTACTATGGTAGAAACTGATAGATGAGGTAAGGACAGCAATCAGTGCAGAATCTCAGTTAGATGAGTTTCAGGCTTGGTTATATTCATACTTGACTTTCAAATTCTGATACAGTCAGAGTGCAAAGCCATTTCCATTCTACTCCCTGTTTTTTCCCTTTTGGATCTTTCACAACGTGCATCCTTTGAGTTGTATTTTCTGCCTTTTACCAGTGGAGTGTGTGTCCATATATATTCATCTTAAAAATTCCAACTGAAAACACATAGAGGTTTGTGAATTTAACAACCATGTGGCAAAACCAAACAAATGTTTTCCCACAGACCTATTCACCAAATACAGATAAATTTGCTACACTGAATATAGGTGCAGAGGAATATTATTACTTCCTCTAGTTTTTATTTGGCAAAATCTCCTATTAGAAAAGCAGATACCATTTTAGAATATCCCTTCTCTTGTAACTGAAGTCTGCAGAGCACATGGGTGCTATACAGTACAGCTATAGGTACTGCAGTAGGGGTATAGGCACTGTGTCTCTGCTGTGTCTCAGAAGCACTGGACCTGGTATTCATGACCTCTCCTGACCATATGTTCATGGTTGCAGCTCTGTCTCCAGCCCATGGACTGGCTGGTCTGCACCTCAGAGGTTTGTGTAGGCATTTAAATCCACCTGAGAGCTGAGCTGTCAGGATGGCTTGTATTCTCTAGACTCTTCTCTCACGCGCTGATGTTTGTCCAGGTTGCTCTCTTGTACCACCCTAATGTGGCTCTCACAAATCCAAGTTCTCCATGCTGTCGATGATCTCATTAACTGCAGTGGCCTTGGCCAAGGCTGTAAAGGTGCTCTATAGCCCTACCAACTCCTCCACTGTAACCCTTGAGAGAAAGAGCACTTGCCATTATGCTGAAGAGACCTCCTGCTAAGGGCAGAGCTGGACAAACCCCTTTGCAGCTGCTTTTGTGGTTCTAGGACAAACACAATGGTGGAGTGGCTGCACAGTTAGTTACTGTAAAGTTTTTGCATGTTTTATATCCTAGCACAGACAGAAGACTTACACATTCAAGAGTCATTAGCATTAGGATGGGGATATATGTGTTAAATTTTCATGTGTACCATGTGCAGATGTGCTTGACTTAGCCCAAACAAATCCTTTACTGTGCCAGTTTAAGAATGATGGCATGATTAACTGCAGAAGCCCAGTTTTATATGATTATACAGGAAGAATTATTAGAAGAGCATTGCATTTCTGAACAGTATATGGCTGTGGTTCATCTTACTTCTCAACCACACCCCTACTTTATCCTGCATTCTCTGTAGTCATAGCACTCTTCATAGATGCCGAGAAAGTGACTGTTGTAGGTGAAGTTATTGTCTCTTTAATGACCTCAGGAATATCTACTGAATTTAATATATTGGCTTGGGAAATCCATTTTGCCCACCCTAAATGGCTGTCTGTCTTAAATATACCTGCTCAGAGTGATGTACATTGTATAAATAAAACTACACAGACAGCATGTTTGTCAATCAGCAAAAAGCTCTACACCCGCTATCCCAGGCACATATACGTTGTAAGCATTGGTTTCCAACAGATAAATGTAATCAAGGTTTATATGCTCACAGAAGCCAACAGGATGGGATTGTTTCACTCGAAAGATCAGAAGAAAATTGTAACTAATGTTGTGGAAAATTACTTTGATATTGCTTTCCCGGTACAGCATCACAATTAGGTAGCAATGTGAAGCACAGGGAAAGAATAAATGAATAGTAACAAATCAACACAAACAGCTACTGTCAGGAGTACTTTGCTCAGTGAAAGTAATGTAAGCATTACTTAAAGTTTTATGACTGTGGATTTTATACTGGTTTAAGTAGTACATCAAGGTCTCACCATCACGCTTGTTAGGACTAAAACGATCAAGAACAATTTCTGGAACAGACAGATAAAACTAAAGTACCAAAGTATTTTTATTAATCTTGTTTCATAAGTTGTACTGTTTTAAATTAAAGATGACTGAATGTACTAACAAGGAAAAATGTCCTTTTGGACAATGCAAAATTCTCCTGTGCTGCTTTTCAGTGGAAAATAAACATTACTGACTTTTCTCCAGCCTTCTTGCAGATTTCAGCATCTGGCAAATACGTTTTACTACATAGTAACTACATGGGAAATACAAAAGCAAAGGCTAATCCAATAAAACTTTGCCATGCAGAATCTCTTGTCCTAAGTAGCTTAATGACATGCATTTGTTCAATTCTATTGAGGGAGCAATCAAACAAGTAAATTATAGCAATATCCGATCTCCATTAGAAACGGGTCCTTTGAAGGAGAAACACTGAGCAGGGGAAGGGAAGGCTCCTTCTCAGCCCGCTGAAAATGTTGCTTGTGATTGACAGAATTTACAGGAGACTGTCTAGAGATGAAATATGCCTACCTCTCTTTTTTAATGAAATGAATGGATCTTTTTTCCTGTGTCTTTTAAAGCACTTAATATGTTTTAGTGATAACTGGTATGATTTTCAGAAGCAGTGGATGTGAGGAGTTTCTGAGTCCACGGGGAGTTAAAAGCACTTAACACACATGAAAATCAGCCAAACAGAAACAAAAGTAATTGTATTGAGCACCTTTTACTCAAGGGAACAGTCTGGTTCCTGTTAACATAAATAGTAATTGAATGTGAGAATCGAGCAATTGATTACACACCTTTGGCAGCACCAGCATTGTTGGGATGTTCATGTTTGAGCCATGCAGAACCCCACCACAGCAATCGAGTATGTTATGGAGTTGAGTTCCTGTTCAAACTTGCTTTTATTTAAATGTGCTTGCGTGTCCCCTTCTACAGTTATGTTGCTCTCAAAAATCACTTCACAGGGTACTGCAATCAGCAGTCAGTGTTCAAGAGTTTTGTGGCAGAGAGAACAGAGGTTCGACAGGTCAAGATGATAGACCAATAATGAAAAAATGGAGAAGAAATTGGTTTTGAGACACCACTAGAAATTCCTTTTCTTTCAGGAGCAGACTGCCTAAAGTTACACATTCTTAGAAGCATTAGAGTAGTACTGCCTGCATTTGCTGTCCATATGTCTTTTCTCTCACCTCCAACCTCCTGGCCAATTTCAGCTGAATGTGGCCTGTACTGCCACTTTTAATCTCTAAGCTCTTTTACATCTAAGTATACAAAAACAAATTGCAAAAGCACTGAAGGGACTGGTTAATTCTCTGCTTTGCACAACACTGATGAGTCATTATTTCTGCAGTTTCAGCTGAGTGGCTGCTTTCAAAATTGGTGTGCAGTTGGACTAAATAATAAACATATTAAAATACAGATTGTTTAATGATATGGAAATAAGCACTTAATAAACCTGGACACAGAAAATAGCACAATGTAATTATTTAAATGTTCTCTGTGTTAGGATTCAGACCCTTTAAAAATGTTAGTATAACTCTGAAATACAGTCATGTTCATTGTACAATGAAGATGTCAATTGAACAGATTCTTGATAAAGCACTTAGTCAAAGGAAAATTTCATTGCATATAAAAGCAAACACAGTGACCCAACCTTGGTGCATAGGGGCGTTATTATGAGCTGCAGTAACTGCACTGGCATTTGTCTAGGCTCTAAACCAGCCTTCATTACAGCCTTAGTCAAAGAGAAAGTGACTGTAAGTAAATTAAAATATCTCATGCTTTTTCCATGTTGTGTACCCATCCCTTAAAAGGAAACCACTATTTCAGCCCACAGTTTTCTTCTTTGCACATTGGTCTTTTTGGCTCCTCACATTTTAAAGATGTGCATAAGAAGATGGTGTACGCATGAATGATAGTTATGAGAAGTTTAATGAGAATTAAGCACATCAAAGGAACGTGTCCCAAAGTATTTTGTATCTTGCATGACTCATTCATGCATCTCTTACTTTGCATCTCCATGACACACTGAATACCATATACAGGCAACGGTAGATTCAGAGGCATGTATTTGCAGGAACTGAAGATTGGTGAAATTTCTTATTTTCATATTTATAGTGGTATAGCTGGTAGCTGAAGTTGGTCTCAACTTTGGCATAAAATTAACTCCATCCAGTGGGACCCTGTGCACCTTGGCAAAGATCCCTGCATAATCAGTTAATGTGCTCTTGGAACTGGTTTTGAAGCAAGCTCCTTTTTCTTTTTTCTTTTACTTTTTTTTTTTTTTTTAAGAAATTGTTAATTAAATTCAAAATAGCTTTCATTAATGAAATTACATGCCTTTGTTGAGACAACCTCTGTGAAATACGTAAAACGTGCTAAGGGTATAAGTACAAAATGTCATACATGAAAGAGTGAATCAAATAGGAAAGCTAACCTGGTGTCTGCTGGTGAACTATTTCTTCTGGATCCTGCAGATGAATGAAGACGATGAGCCCAGCTGCTCCAAACAGTAAGATGAAGGAGAACATACATGTCAGCCTCATAATTATTGTTCTTAGATCAATCCAGTTCTGACCCAGGAAAATAACTGCACGCAATCTCCAGGATGCTCTTCACTCATAGTCTCGTCCACTCATCTGGAAGTCTGGCGTGGTACATCTACAAGAGGTAAAAAATCAAACCCCTAAATCTTAACATAAAGAGCATTTATTTTTTTCAATACAGATTAGTACGTTTAAGTCCTTGTTTAGACCAAATAACTGATTTTCTCGTATTTATTTGGCACAGTTAATTGCAGTCATCCTTTCAATTTCTGCCCCGTCGGTTTGTCTTTAATTATATGTCACTGTTTTTAACATGTTGAAATGACAGTGTAGAATATCGTTAAAAAGTGCAGCTTGGGGAAAATGGTCATGCCATGACTGCAATTTGCACAGAAACCCCTCATAACAGTTTGCTCGCTTGCTTCAAGTGAAGTGTCACTTTTTATTTTTCACTGGTTAAACAGTATGAAAACCATAAATTGAGATAATGGGAGGGACATGATCAGAAGAGCTGCACCTTGCATGTCAAACATGAGGAGAAGGATTGTTGTGACAAGCAGAGCCCGCCCTACTCAGGGGCCGGCATTGGGAAGATCTGGCGACGTAGAGGAAAGCTCAGGCCGCCCCCGAGGGGCACTGTGGGCAGGGCTTGGCATATATAACCAACTGCAGCCACACAATACACGCCATTTGCAGCATCCTCCACACTGGAGCCTGTGTCTTGATAGCCCTCAATGGCAGAGGTTGAGTTGTTGCGATCCTGGGTCCGAGTGCTGGCGACAACAAAGGATGAACAACTGGCAGCTGCTTGCTTCACCCTTGATAAAAATAGTCCAGCTCCAGTGGTGCACCACGGGTCACCTTGCTGCCCATTGCAAAAGCTCTGCAGGTGGATGGGTTTCCAAGGGCAGTGCTGGTTTTGGTGCTTGGACCTCCTTTGTCTAGCTAGCAGAAGACAGGAGACAGGAAGGCGTGGCAGCGCGTGGGCTGTCTCCGCAGGAGTGCCGGGCACGGCCGCCCCTCCTCCCCTGGGGACTGCCAGCGAGCTTCTGGGCTCCCTCCTGTGAACCCTCCCACTTGCTGTTCCGAGCCCTCCCAGTACACAGCAGCAGCCCTAGTCCCAGGTGGGCCCAATGGTGTCATTCCTAACCCCTCTCTGAGCACAGCCCTAAGGCAAATACTCCACTTAAGCCCATGGAAACAACGTCTGTTCTGGTAAGACACCAAGAAGTGAAAAAATGAAAGAATCGGAACCAGAGAGAGAAACCGTTAGCAGTGCCGTGTGACTTTATTAATGAAAATAAATGCTTTTGCCACAGAACTGTGCTGGTCCTGTGTTTTTCAGTAATGTGAAAGAAGGTGCATTACGGCACAGGCAGTGGAACTGGTTCCCAAAAATGTAACTGGATTTCTTATCGACAGATTAATGAACATAAGGGCTCAGGCAGATCAGCAACAGGTCGTGGGGTGGCAATCGCCTTGCTTTTCTTGTATTGCTAATTGTAAATGTGACCTGGTCTAAAGGAAGGTTTTTGAAGGTGGTATTTGTTTACAAAGGAGGTTTTAAGTACAGGTAGGCTGTGTAACAGTTTGTAGAGAGGATGGGTTGTGGAAAGATGATAATAAAAAGTAGTTACTTTTAAAAGTCTTTAAAGATTTGTTCTCAATGTGCCTGGACTATCTGGAGCCAGGGGCAACTTGTTTGCTTTTCGTGGTTTCCGTAGCAGGTTTTTAATTTTCTGCAGTGTACTGGTATTCTAAATTTCTAGAATGGAGTAAAGAAGAACACTAGTTGTGCAGTCTGATGAAGTAATTTCTGTGACTCTGATTGATAAGGTTATTTAATGACAACTATGTCTATTCTGGTGTAAAGCAGCCAGAGCTCCAGGCCAGGAACGTTGCTGGATGTTTGTATCTTAAATGAATGCAGAGCACTAAGTTGTCTCTATGCATAGGCAAATTCAGCTTCATTTTCTGTTAAAATTACAGCAGACAATACAACACTCTGTATTTTTATTATTTTTTCACCTTAAACCTTTCTCACCCCTTTGAAAGTAAAACTGAAAGAAAATGCTACTACGTTTTTCAGCACTAGCAAAGCTAAAGCCTTACAGGTCCTTGTGCAGGTCCATCTGTGCCCTTTGTGTGCATATGTATGTAGTATGGATGGACTTTTTGTGCATAGGTATGTAGTATGGATGGACTTTTTGCACATACGTGTATTATATAAGGGTCAAATACTAACTCTGAAGTCCTAGGGGAGTGGGATTAGGGACAGAGGATTAGCTTTCAAAGCAACTATATTACAGTTCCAAACACTGCTCTTACAAGAAGACACTTAGGGAGCTTGAACTTTCTCTGGTTCAGGACAGAATTTGTGCTACATAGTCAGCGGCTTGGAGAAATGGGTACTGTCACCCAAATTCACCTGTGGCAAGGCTGGTACAGCACCAAGACCACACCATCATTTTTGTAAAACCATCTAGTCAGAACGCTCTGAGAGTTGTATTTGATTACCTAATAGAAGTATTTCCCATTTTGTAACCTATTTATGCCTCTTGCTTGCCCCTGGGGAGAAGGGTGCTAATCTGCTAGGTCTGCAGGACAGGCAGGATTGTCTTGCCCAAGATTATGATAGAGAAAGGCCATGATGCAGCAGAGCTGAAGGGTCTCCCAGCCCCTAGGCTGGTGTCAGCAGTGGTGGGAATGCTGCAGCAGCTTATGGGTTAGAGAGCTGGCAAGAAGTGCAAATTATGATTTGAGAGAGAGCAGCTTAAAAACATCACTTCCAAATAGCAAGGGTTTTATATTTGCTTAATGCTAAGTTTTAAGGTCATTTTTTGAATGAATTATACCCTTGAGCAAATATGGGTTTCTAAAACAATTATTATTAGCTTAAAATGCTAAACCGTTTTCCCTGGGTTTGGTTTGTTTCAATGTTTTTGTTTGAAGTAGAGGCAGCATCAAGAAGGAAGTTCCCTAGCCAGTTTTTAATTAGGACAAGAAATGCTACAGTAGCAGTTTTTAACAGTTACAATGTTTACATTGTTCCACATCCTATAGGACAACTGTGTTCAGGATCTTGTAACCTTTCACATTAGGCATTATAGTGTCTTTGGGAACACCTTCAGACTCAAGAGAAGTGAAAGCTAGATGAGAGCATGCACTGAAAGAAGAAAAGGCCACGTGCAGTTGCACTGCTGCTTATTGCCTGTTGCTGTTACATGTCTTTGCAAGAAGTGAATATAGAGGGAGTCTGAGAAGGAGAAAGGAGTTTTTCCTCCCAACAAAATTATTACCTCTCAACAAAACACCATCTTCAGAGATCTTTAAATTATGGGTCTAGACTTTTTCCCTCCCTATTCTGTAATTATTTTTTCAATCAGTTGACTTTAATTAACGTGCCTTAGGAGAGCAAAGCTGCTGAATGGGAATGGCTGTTTTATACATGCTGAGCATGAGCTTCCTGAGCCCTCCCAGGCTGGTCGTTGAGTTACAGGAGCAGAGGAACTCTGAAAACAGTTAGCACTGGCTGATAAATGTGAACAATGTATCCTCATTAAGGAAACATATGAAAATATAATTTACACTCAAATCGTATCATTTTAAAGATGGATGAGATAGAAGACCTCCAAAAAGCCTTAGTGGAGCAACAGCTAAGAGTTTCTTCTGGCTCCCTCAGGCGTGTGAGGGCGAGGGATGCTGTATGTGGGAGCTTTGGATTGATCCATACAGAGCCCCAGCGTCTGGGAGGCAGAATTTGGATGAATCCATAGCTTTCAACTCACACTTTGGATTTGCAGTCACATACTTTAACAGTTCTCCTCACAATGGGCAATAATGTATTTTTATAATTCTTATTAGTATTACTGAGAGTGCAAGAAGATAAGGTTGCAAGCAGCTTCCAATCTAAACTCTATTTTCAGCTGCCCTGAACTTATTAAACAGATGGAGAGCAGTTCACTAAAACGTGTAATAATGAACTGAAATATCTAACTTTTAATTTATTCTTCCTCTATACATTTCTGTGGTGGATAAAACTCCTAGGTATCAATATATGTTTTTCTAAGCTTTCCCATTACCATAGTATGTGAATGCCCTGCCCTTGAAAGCAGCAGAAGTATGTGTACATGTGGATAATAATTAGCACTCAGATAGCACTTTTCACTTCAAAGACATTCATTAATCACCATAGTACTCCTCTGAGTTGTGAGGTGAGGAAGTATTAGCATCAGGTAGGTGAGAAGATGTTGCATCATTAAAGCCAGCCTTTTAAGGAAAATGGTGTACTGAGGTAAAACCATCCAAATATCTATGTGGAAAATATTTGAATATTACAGCAAAATTTTCAGGCACCAAATCTTTTATTTACAAACACAGGAGCAGGGCTAATTCCCCCTGCTCCCAAACAGTACTGAAAGGTACTGCAAACCCATATGATGGGAAAGACTTATTTAAACCATGTTCTAAGTGTGGCACTGAAATTAGTTCTTTGTAGGTCTGCTTTTTTGCAGTCATGGCCTGGAAGCCTAATGGACTAACATTTTTACTGTGAACAATTTGATGTTATGATAATGGATAAGTTCAAGAAAGACAAAGAGACGATTTTCTACCAACATCTCTGTTCTTTGATTCCTCATCTGAGATGGGTCAGCCAGGCTGCATTCAGGGTTATGTCTGACAGCATATGGCTGTTTGTTCATTCCTGAGTGCTGCAGATATGACATTCTCTCTCTCTCTCGTCTCCTAACAAGTCTCTGTGAAGAATGGCAGTGATAAGATAATAATCTAAGGGCACAACGTAAGCATCTTAGGTGGACGCTCAGGGGATTGCCTTTGGTCCATCTAGAACTGGATCTTTCCCTAACAGTAGCCACACTGATGCTTCAAAGGAAAGTAAAAAAACACCATACAGAGCAAAGCAGTAGGATAACTTGCCCCCAGGAAAAGGTATGTCAATCTTTAGTTGAGGTCACCTTCTTTTTATGTTGGGTAGCGTATCTGAGACCTGCTGTCTTAGGAGAACATGATGGTGGGGCATGCAGCTTTCACAGCACTACCAGCAATTGCTTTCCCCAAGCTTGGTCACTGTCCCTCCACTTGGTCAGGAGGGACAGGGAGAACAAGGTAGCTACTGTTCCTCATTTCTCTTTGTTGGCTGCTCACTGAGACTCTGCAAAACCCAGGCTACCTGACCCTCTGTGCAACTGGGTGCCAGTGTGCTTTCACTCCCCCAGACAGTTGGTGATCAGCTCGGCTAAATTAGCCTGAAGATGAAAGGAACTGTGCCAAGATGACAATAGAAGAAGCTCTTTTCCTATATGGAACCAGGGGAAGGGAAGGACCAAGGTGGGCCAGAGACCCCTTAAGGCTCCTGCCCACTACAGGGCACCTTTATACCTCCCTTCCTGGGGCTTCACAGCAAGGTGGAGATGCAGTGACTCAGGGAACACAAATGCCAGTGTCAGGTTTACATTCCCATCATTTACATCAGCAAGTCAACAAAACACCCAAGTTCTTTGCAAACATCTACTGATTGCTAAATTGGACAATTACAAATTAGGAATGAATGTAAGTGCCTAGTTCACTTGTACACAGTAAACTTCATTTCTCATGCTGTGAAAGCTTTAGTTGATAATTCCTTTAGTTGATAGCAGGCTGCCGGTTCAGAGCGGAGTCCAAGCCCACTGTTTATTCCCAGGAGGGAGCAGTATGCAGCTATCTCTGCCTTTTGGAAGCAGGGCTTGAGGCCTTTCCAGCAGGTGCTTTGTGTGCTCTTGAATAACCAGGTACTAAACACCAGAGATTAGCCTTGGCATGGGCTCCCACTGCTGTGTTTTTACCATTCTTGGGAGGCAAACTGGGATGTCTCCACTGTGCTCTGGAGCGCTCTGTGGAGGTACAGGTTCATGCAGTGCTGTCTGTACAGAGAAATGGGGCACAGCACAGCCTCAGCAGTGTCTTTTCTCTTTGAGAAACTGTCCCCAGTTAATGGCATGCGTTGACTGGTCATATTGTCAGTTCAGGGAGAGATATTTATAGATGCAGAAATACTTTTAGAAGTCAGTCGCTACCTGACAGAAATAAAACCTGCACATTAAATTTCAGCACTTCCGCAGCTGATCTGGGGAAGTTTAGGTGTGAGCTGTTGGCAGCTGGGAGCTGTGATAGGTTTTTGTCTTCTACTGAGTTTTGGTTTGTGTGTTCTGAAAGGGTGCCATAGCAGAATGCTTACTTTATGTGTCATTAAGATAATTTTACTTAGATTGTGTTGTATCGTTAAAGACTGAGACAGCGACAGTGAATAGGAAAAAAAGGGTGGGGGAATACTGTTACTACAAGAATATAAGAAAAATATTTGCTATTATTACTGCAATGATAAATTCTAGGTGCATCAGCTGTGTTTCTATGAGTTGTGTGAGCAACAGCTGCTTCTCCTCTCTGAGGGCTGAGCCAGCCATACATTTCCCTGCTTCAAAGAACTTAACAGAGACAAAAGGCCTTCAAACTCAATGCACTGTTTTCCCATCACTCAGGTGTCCACTCTCTGTCAGGCTTGTCTTGACATTTACACAAGAAAAAAGGTTTTGTAAACATTATTCATATTCACCAGTAAAATTAACTTTTTATAGCAGTTTTACAAATGCAGGCACTGTACTAGAAGGTGGAGATATTAAAAGTCATATTATTCTGCAGCTATCAGCATTTCTTCTTGGAAATAGGAAATGCAAATGAATCCCAAGTATTATTGCCCCAAATCCTCTAGCTTCTTTAGCACAGAAAGAAGTAGGAAGCTATTAATCCTGTAGCTGCTATCATTCACCAAATATTCATCTTTGGGTGCTGGATTTTCTGTTACTCTGTTCTTGCTCACGTATCAAAAACTTTGATTTTCCCTGAGATTTGGAAAAGACAAATGTGTTTCCAGTTGATCCTTGAAATCGAAACATTTTGTCTGGCTTACTACAACTTCATATGTGATTATGTTCTTCTTTGTGTAATAGTGAAAAATAAGTATTTTGAAGTAGGGTAAAATAAGAAATCTTAAACTGAATCTGTTCAAATGCTCTGCCCCTGAAATCTCCCGAAGATTCTTTTCTGAAAAGATATGGGTTCATATTTTTCCTTCATATCCAGAAAGGAATTAAACCCTCTTGGATGAAATCATCAGTGAAGTTAAAGTTTGCCTTGACTGACAAATCCTTGGAAATCAGCAGTGAAATAGGTGAGCAGAGAAAGGTGGCTCAGCCTTCCCAACTCTCTGTAGCACCAGTTGATGTCCAAAGGATGCTGGTGAACCTTCACCCCCGGGTAGCTCCAGTGGGTACGTCCTGGGGTGCCTGTCAGCACTGCCGGGTGCACAGGCCAGTTTAGCAGTTTGAAGTGAAGAAGAGACAGCACACGGGCCGTGTGTGATCCCACGCAGCACTACCCTGAGCCCGCGGGTTTCCTAAGCAGCACTGCCCGGCCCAAGGAGCTGGCACTGCCCTTCCCCACGCCACCACTGCTCCTGCTGCGCCCCAGCGCCCCCGAAGGGACGTGCCCAGCTGCCCACCTGTGTCAGGTGCCACCCGGAGCACACCGCCAGGGCGCTGGGAAGTCAGGCAGAGCTTACTGCCTTCTAACAGCTCTATTCTCCAGTCCCTGATGCCATTATGCAGCTTTGCTTTCCTCAGCTCCTTCAATTATGCAAAATAGGGATTTCTCGACACAAAGAGAGTCCTGAAAATTACAGCATCCTCTTTTGCTCACATATACATAAATCCATATGCCACAAAAAGCGGGGAAAAGGGGGTTTAGAAACTTTCTCTTATTCTGGTGGGAAGTTATTTCTGCCGGGTATCAGTGGGTCTGGTTGTTTCTGTTACGTATTCCAGTTTTGTCCTTTGGACCTGCACACCACTAGAAGGCATATATTAACCCATATAACATAATCAAATCTGAATTTTGGCATAACTGCAAAAAGCTATTGTGTTGTTTTATGTGGCTGAAGTCAGAGTGATAATTTATGACCACTTTTTCCCATTCCAAAACCTTGGCAAAGCTGCTAAAGCTGCGCCTCTACTTTCTAGCACATGTTGCAATACAAAGTGGGCACTTCTGACTTCCACTTTTACCTACAGTTTAAAGACCAAAAGGAACAGTGCTCAGTAAACAACCAAAATAATCCTTTCAAAGCTGAGGAGATTTCTTTCCTATCTTTCTGGGTGCAAATTCTAGCAGGAGTCATGTGTTACTAATCTCCTCAGTACTGCAGCACGTCCTTAGCAAGTTAATACACACACCTCTCCAAGATCCTCAAGGGGTTATAATACTATTCCTAAGATGAAATATAATCTCTAAGCAGTTTGCATGTGAAATGGAAAAAGTTTTCTTTACTTTGTTTCAAATTAACATCTCAGAGGAGCTGTACAGTGACAGTGAGTGTCAATTATCAACTTGTCCAGCTCTCTTCCACACCAGAGCAGAAGGCACACAATTTGCACAGTAGATCTCACATGTAAGTAGCCCAGAGCTCCCACACTCTGCCTGGCAGCAAGATTTATAGAGATATTGTACAACCTACAATACTTCATATGGAAAACTGTGCTGATAGCAGTGAATTCTCTTGTGAAATAGAACAGAAAATTTACTAGTTTTTCAGGTGCCCACTTTGTTATTGGTTTGAAAACCTTCACTCTCACTTGCCTCCACTTGCCTCAGTCTCTCTTCTATTTAAACTATCTTGTGAAATGGAACAGAAAATTTCCTAGTTTTTCAGGTGCCCGCTTTGTTAATTCGTTAGAACTTGGTTTGAAAACCTTCACTCTCACTTGCTTTCACTTGCCTCAGTCTCTCTTCTATTTAAACTATCACATGTTCACAGGGTTTTTTTAGGTGATGGCACCATTCTATGACAATGATGGTTGCACATTCCTGATATGCTCATCTTCAGTTGTCCTGAAGGTGATCCATTTGTCTCTTCCATAGGTTTCCTGGCTATTCTGAATAAAAATGCCTTCTTCCAGAAGAGAAAAAGCACCTGGAGTAAGCTGGACTTCCAGAGGACCCAGCAGGTAATTACCCCAGACATATTCCCTCCTTCATGTCAGTATGAAGCAGTTGTACATTAGAGTTTGCTTTTATAAATTAATTTTTCTGTGCAGTTTTAGATGTGTTGTGGTCAGGAGAAAAGAAGAAAATTGTAAAGATTTTATGAGCTGCTTTTATATATATATTCCTATATAAATATATAAACAATATATTCCTAGCCATTTGGTATAAATTTTATGCATATGGCAAACTTCTTGACATCATGAGATTTTGAATAGTTATTATAACAACAATTTTGAATGGCTTTATACATCTATATATTTGGGGCCTGTTCTCCAACATTATGGTTTAACTTGGTGCCATATACAACACGGTTCATGTAATACAGTGTGGAGATGCATGTTTCCTCTATGTTATTTTGTTTTCTTAAGGAGAAAAGTATCCACAGTGTAGTTTCTTTATCTGGGAGTCATAATCAAGTAAGAAAACCAGGAAACCTGTGAAATGGTCCCTGTAAGCGAGGAATTAAAAACCTTTGTCACAAGTGAGGGTGGTTTTAATTCTACACTTGAGGAAACAAAGCACAGCAAAATTTCTGCAAAAGCAGAAAGTAAACAAATCCCTGGCTCACACTGAGTCTAGTTCATTGTGATGCTACTATGGTTACTTCAGGAAGAAGACAATAGCCCTCATAGCCTTGAAATGGAACGTTTTGCTGTGGTGGTGGAGGGGAGTCCTTCATGGACTTGAGCAAATTTTATAATGGTGTACATATGACTTTGCACCGGCTCTTAATCCTTATAACCACGATGACTAATTTGTTTCTTACTGAAATTTTACAAATGCTTTCTCCCTAATGAAAGGTCACCATCTGTTTAGTCAGAGTACTTTTTCACTTAGATTATGCCCGTATGTCAGCGCTAAGTTATTTCCTCTTGTTCTTGATTTGAGCATTTGAAACACAGCAGCTAATTGAAAGGAGGCATTCTATAAGTAGGTCCAGTTGGAAATTTTTTTCCCCCTTCTCTAAAATGCTTTTTGCATTTTCTTTCCAGATTATAATTTTCCCCCAGGATATATTGCAAAGCAAACAAAAAACGATTTGCCTTTTATTTTGAAGTGCAATTTCTAAACAAAAGGAAATAAATAGAATTTTCATTTGTAATTCAGTTACCATGTTACTGCAGCATATGAAGAGAAGCAGCACTGCATGCTGAAGGATTAGTTGGCTAGGTGGGCAGAGGTGCAGCTGTAGTGCACCTCCTAGGTGTGTATTAGGGAAGAGAAATATCTGAGGACTTTGCTATCACTTAAAAAGGAAGGAAATAGTTCTGAGAAATGGTGAGTGAGGGAAAGGACACGTGGAAGCTGGTGGAGTTGCAGAGAAGAAGAGCTGTGACATGGTCAGGAGTTTCCTGGGGAAGCAAGCTGAGTGTTTGGGGTAGATGGTGCCCTTTCAAACAGCAGGAGGGGATGTTTTATCAGTATTATACTGGAGCACTGTTTACAATAGGTGGTGAGCATTTGCCCTACTCTTACACTCCTTGGCTTCCAAAAGTCTTGCATTTTGGCAAGGTCAGCTTTGGGGAAGGGAAGCAGTACCACCTGCAGCTTCCTCACGGTTGTACTCTGAAAGACAGGAGTGCACAGCTGCCAGCAGAGCCATGGAGGAGACAGACACGGGCTGTGTTTAGAAGTGTGGCTGCTTCATTTGGTAACCTTAGGACTGGGTGAGAAAGGAGGTGCGGGGCTGTCCCCATTTACATAGGGGAGCAGAGACACCAGTATGATGGTCACTGGGTAAGAAACTGGGACACCTGTGTGTGATACACTTCTAGTTCTTCCTTATCTGTATGCTACTATACACCAGAATTTCAGACTCTCCAAATTTCAGAGCAGTCAGAGGAAACACATGGATTTCAGAGCAACTACTCAGCCTTTTAAAGAGCAGGCAATTTTCAATATTGAGCTGTAATGAGAATCCTGAATAGACATGAACTCTCTTTAAAATCAGTTCTGTAATGCTGGTACAGTGGGAGAATATTACTGTTTGGTTTGCTGTTATTCAATTATTTTTAAGCACCTTCTGTCAGATTTGTAATAAGAACAGATAAGGCAACTAGCTGCTAGGCATACTTGTGTGCTGTAAATATCGGAGATCATTAAATGTCACTGGGAAAGTTCCTGTTGTTACATTGATACTCAATAGGAGTGGATATACTCTATTGACTCAATGCATTTGACATCAGACTTCATTTGTAACTCCATCCCTTCTCAGCTTCTGCATTCAGTGAAGGGAAGGTACCCCACCTGGAGTACTGCATCCAGTTCTGGAGCCCCCATTACAAGAGGGACGTGGAGCTGCTGGAGCGTGTCCAGAGAAGGGCCACGGGAATGATCCGAGGGCTGGAGCAGCTCTGCTGTGAGGACAGACTGAGAGAGTTGGGGCTGTTCCGTCTGGAGAAGAGAAGGCTCCCAGGGGACCTTATTGTGGCCTTCCAGTATCTTAGGGGGGCCTACAGGAAAGCTGGGGAGGGACTTTTTAGGATATTGGGTAGTGACAGGACTAGGGGGAATGGGGCAAAGCTGGAAGTGGGCCGATTCAGGCTGGATGTGAGGAAGAAGTTCTTCCTCATGAGAGTGGTGAGACCCTGGAATGGGTTGCCCAGGGTGGTGGTTGAGGCCCCATCCCTGGGGGTCTTTAAGACCAGGCTGGATGAGGCTCTGGGCAGCCTGATCTAGTGGGAGGTGTCCCTGCTCATGGCAGAGGGGTTGGAACTGGGGGATCCTTGTGGTCCCTTCCAACCCTAACAGATTCTGATCTGTTTTAGCAGAGGACTTTGGAGCCCTGGTGGCTCGGTGGTTGGACTTGATGATCTTGGAGGTCCCTTCCAACCTAAATGATTCTATGATCCTATGAGGCAGACATAGCTTCAAAACTTCTGTTCTTGCCTCCCCTTTTTTGCTGTCACATGGACAGATGTAATGATGTCTCCTCCAGGAGATGGAACAGTTGCTGAAGTATTTGTGACACAGAGGAATCCTCCTGCAGAAGAACAAGGGTGTTCTGGTATTCTTCTCTGTAGCACCAGTGCTCTGGCTGTACTCCTGAGATGCTTACCAGCATGGTGCTACTGGTGGATTAGGCTCAGAATTGAACTGCAGAGATAATATAAACCAGGGATTTTTTCTTATTTGGTGTGGTTAGCCCTGTGCCACGCAGGGTTATTCAAACACCAGGGGATGGCTTTTGGGGCTGGTGTTATCCTCTTGTTCCTGTGCCTGCACTGTGTCTCCTGTGGGGTGACACTGATCAACTTCTGGCTGAGGGCTCAGGGACATTACCACCAACACTAATATTTGCATTTCTTACTGAACTTGAAGCATTTGCATTCAAAGAACCTGACTGAATCTCAGAGAAATTATTGTTAGTTTCCCAATGTCACTCACATTTAATAGTTCTATAAAAGGTACCAAAAGAATGGGGTTTGGGCTGCAGATACTGGCTTATTTATCACAGGCAGTAAAGGAATGCTGAGACTTAATAGGTGCAGATATGACTTGCCTAAAGAAGACTTGGTAAGACAAATTTCAAATGTATTGTGCACACACAGAAGCATCAGTTATTTGTCCTGGCACCACTAAACAGCAAAGTTTATCTTGGTTTTTTGGTTGGTTGGTTTTAGGATTCAGATCAACGTAATTATCTGTGCCTCACAATCTTTGATCCCTCCCCTTGCAATACTTGTCTGAAGGAAAGAAATAATCGCATTGATTCCCTATTTTTTTTTTAACATCTAGATGCACTGTAGCACAGGGAGGAGTTATGTGATTTGCAAGAAGTTATTTGAGATATTTCTTAGGAAAGCAATAGCTGATGCAGGTTTTCTCATGCCACAGATAAAGACTAATTGTGAATTCATTAGCGATAGATGAAAACTAATATTTTTATACACTTGTTTTTCAAAGGCTTGATCATGTATTTGTCTTTTAAATGCAAAACCCATATGGAGTAAAATGTGTATCTGAGGGGGTTATTTCCTACTAGTAATATTACTAGGGTAGTATCATTATTGATACACTCTTAAGTCTACAAAGCTTGAAGAACCTTGCTTTAAAAAAAAGCAAATCCTGTTGTAATGCAAAAGGTCACTGGCAAAAAGTCAGGGCTAGAGTCAAGGACCAGAGGTACTGCCATGTGCTAGCAGTAGGTCTTGTTCCACACCTGCTCTCGTAGCAATTAATGGACATCTAATTTTTCTCCTTTCTGCACAGTGTTTGGCAGAGATATGGTTCAAGTTCGTCTAACTGCTTAGATTTGGATTTTGTTGGCTACATCACTGTAATATCCCTTTTGGACTTTTAATTTTCCAGTGACAGCACATTGCTAAATGGTTTTCTTGCTCCGTCATACCAGTTTGTGCTCCATGACTTCACTAGTGTTGCCTAGAGAAGCTAAACAAGGTGCAGCCCTGCAGCTCTGCTGCCAGATCTCCTGGGGCTAGGTGAGTTTGTTATACTACATGCACAGTTTGATAGGAAAAAATTAAATATCTGCACTTTCAGATCTAGGGTTTCCCAAAGCTTTCATTAAACTGAAGTGGCAGAAGCTAATGGTTACAAACAGATCACGTAAAATGGTGCCACAGGGTCTGAGATTTTTCTGGTTTGCCCACAGTGTAAGTTAACCCCAGGATAAACTACATCAACAGTACTTAAACCACTGCTAAAAGATGCTGTGCTAACCTGCCCACAGAAATAGCCAGGCACAGACATTCCGCAGCCTCCTAGGACTTTATAAAGAAATGACCATTTTTAGAATACTTTCTGCTCTTACCACTCTCTAATTATCTCTGTAATTATTTCCACGATAAAGAAGCCAGGTGTGCCTGAGCCAGGACTCCTGAAGAGTACACAGAGCCAAGAAGGCCACCAGCTTGCCATCAACACACCAATGACAACAGTTTCATTCAAATCAGGACAATAAAGACAAAATTTTAAATCCTGGTTCCATCAAATTCAGTTTTCATATCTATGTCCACACATCCAGAAAACAACCTTAGACCCGATCTGGTTCTTGACAGCTTCTTAAATATTTTTCTTTCACAAAAAATTCCTACAAGACCACAGGTCTGTCTGTTTACAAACCGATTATGCCCCCTTAGCCCCAACTCTGGTGCTGGCAAAATCCTCTGAAGCTTAATTCTCATTATTTGCATTTCCTGCGTTATCCACTAGTGCTTCACGGTTTCACTTCATACCCTTTCAAGAAGCATTTCACAGATACATTATTCTCCAGTGAAGCAGATGGGAACATTTACATCTGCAGCTCAGTCTCTCCCTTTGCTCCGGTTCCTGAGAATTAACCTTGCCTAATCCCTCTGTGCACTTTCCACTGCAAGCCGTCCCACCGCTGAAAAAAAATTGCTAAGCCCACAGCACACAAATATTTGTATTAAGCTATCTAAATTTAAAATCAAGACCTTAAAAATAAAATAGTTACTGACCTTTTAGCTCATTTATAATTAAAACCCGTTCTAATGTTGTGCACATAAATAATAGATAGCTGTTTTCACAGATCAATGCCTTCTTCTGCTTTATAAGAAACATTTTTAAGTAAAATTACTGTGCCTTTAAGTTTAATAGGAAAATTTGATGTGTTAGCAACTATGGGTTGATCTCTGTACATTTTTCAATTGTAAATTGCACTTTAAAAATGCAAACAATTATTAATATTGATTTGGACTAAAACAATATTGAATTTCAATATATTTCTGGCTCTTTTATGAATTACCCTGCACAGCCAGTGTGATTATGATGAAAGGGTATTCGCACGCTCAATTTCTTTTCAGCAAAAAACCTTGAAGAGTGCTAGTTGTGTTCAGGCTGATAATGATAAACCCACGCATTCAAGGAGAGTAAGACTACCTTAAAAATCTCAGCTGAAGCATAGTAAATTAATATTTCATCCTATATGTGCAGTTCTTATATCATGCTAGCTGAACTTTTATTCTTAACAAATATTGAGAATTTAGTTAAAATGCAGCTCACTGCCTGAGCCCTGTTTTGGTTGTGCACTGCATGCAATTATAAAATGGTGTCAATCCATCACTGCAATTTCCCGTGACTAAGCAAAGAGACAAATCTATTCATGTCCTAGAATGCTGTAAGATGGCCATTTATTTAAGTGCCATTAAAACCATTTCTATGCTGGGGCCGGAACAAACATTTCATAGCTGTGTTGGTAGGGGGGTTTGAGCTTCTGATCTCAACGATCATCTCAAGGCCTGCTAGCTAATTGCTTACTCAGGTACCCCAGCATCTCCCTAGAGGCCTCATCTCAAGGATAGCCCTTTCCCATGTGACCCAGCAGTGGCAGTGGCCAACAAGGTCACTCCAGCCCAGTGCCCTCATTACAACACACCGGAGTGAGTGGCAAGGGGGTCTGCCCAGAGCCCTGCAGTATGTGGACAGAATTGTCTGGAAAACAGAAACCCTTTCCCCTGGGGACAAGAGGTGTATTGAATCAGGACAAAATGTCAAAGTGAGATTTTTGCAGAAATGGATTGTCAGAAAAATTTCATTTATTGGGTCCTTAAGTGGCATTTTCATTGTGCTTGGCTGCTAGCTGCTTGGACAGCTGGGCAGAAAACCTGTGAACTGCCAAGGGTCTTCCAGGCATACAGAGGGCTCTAATTTTCCTGCTTCATCCTCCTCTTCTCCCTTTGCAGCCATCCACATGCCAGGAGGACAGAAAGCTGGGGACTTTGACCTCCAGCAGCCTGCCCGGAAAGCAGCTGTTAAACTCACTTTTTGTTGAAAGTGGGACTGAGGAGTGTGTAGCAGGCAGCAGCTGGGCAAGCCTTCATTTTGATTCTCCCAGGGAAAAATGTATTTTTCCAAACTTTCTTTTTCCACACAGAAAACTTTGGTTCTGTGAAAAGGGCATTTTCTTACTGAAAATCCTTCTGCTGGAGAATTCCCCAACCAGACCTTTTCCTGGAACTTACTCCCACATAGACTGAAAATAACCCAAACTTGGTGACTTTCCAGTCATGTTACAAAAGCTAATGTTTTGCTAGAGTCTCTGGAGATGGCCAAGTTTTGCTACTTATATTAAGAAAGGGGTAGTAGTCAGCTAGCAAGCATCTGCAGGACTGGCTTGAATGCTGTTGGCCCTTAATTCAATCATAGGTAATGAATGATTAATGTGAAGGCACTACTACTAAGGCACTTAACCTTGAATTATTATGTGTAATTATTTTGATTATGAAATAAAATCCAGAAAGCATTTATGACATTTACTATTTTTAAACCTCATTATTTTGGAGAGCATCATTCAAGAATTTTGAACACTTGAAATGAGTAAAACAGAAAAATGAAATGCTGCATGATTTGCCTTTACCTGACATAGGTGCTCTCTAGCATGAATTCTCCTTTCTATGGGTGGAGTAGTAGGTAGATAACAGCAAATGCCCTGGTGTTCCTTCATTTCCCAGGTAATCTTGTTTCCCCATGTTATGCTCAGATGCCATAAAAGTACAGTCACCTCTCTGTTATTTCACAGTGTAATAGCATTGTGGTTTTGATTAGAGAAAGTAGATTTTCTTTGCCAAAATGGCTTTTTAACAGATACCTTTCACAAAATGTATTCTTTGGTCATAATTTTGTGATGTAAGAGGTGCTTTCCTTGACAAAGCTAAGTTCTGTGTCCTATATTGCTAAAATTAATACTGTGGATATTACTGTAATTTTATAATACATGCATGTTGCATGTTATATAGTATATCAATACGTAATACTCTGAAGGATGCCAGCCTCCAGGAAAAAAACTGGAACTGTATCAGTCTGACACAGTAAATGTAACTCATAATGCTCCTCAGCAGGGAGAAGACTGTTTTTTAAGAAGGAAGGCTATTCTTCCTGTTAATTTTTCTTAGGTTCATCCAGATCCTGACCACTCATTACCTACTCTTCAGCTATATTAATTTTGAATACACAACTGATTTTGTGCCTTCCAATCTCAACAGCTGTGGCCTACAGATCTAGTTCTGCTGGTGGCAATTCCCCACCAGGTGCCTGTTTAAACTGCTTAAGCAGGTCAAGTGGTGGGGCTCTTAAAAAGGATTCTTACTTCTAGCAACACATCCTACCTTTACTGTGTTGTATTTCTCAATGAATTCCTTTCATTGTCCTTGTTTTAGGTGATGAATTTTGGCATTCTTGGTGTCTCCCAGGTTTTTTTTCCTGACACCCTAAGCCAGTAGGAAAATTCTCACTCAAGTTCACTGAAAGTAACTTCTGGCTCTTTAGCACCTTTCTTTTCAAACCAATGCCTCTACTCATCTTAGCAAGATGGAAACATCCAGAGCTTGGAATCTGCCTTTTTGTAATAATTGTATATTCTGCTGCCTCATCAGATGACAGCTCATGGTTGTGTGACTCCAGTAGAGGAAAAACAGTGTAGGATTTGAGGAAATTTTTTTTTTTTATAAGTCAAATCAGGCTACACGATGTTTCTGTCTGACTTGCAATTAATGGTGTGTGGGCTGATCACCAGCAATAAGCTGTTGTTAGAACTGAAACCTACCTGTGCTGCTTTGGGTGTCACTGTAAAAGTAATCTAATGAACTAGAGAAGCCATTAGAGGAACTCCTGTGGTTGCAGATAGCAATGCGTCAGCTCTGCAACCTTCTTCAGGGCTAACAATGACTAGAGTTTATGTACCTTCACCGTGGTGAAAATTACAGCTTTGCCTATATGCTGACTTGCTCTGTGTGCCTAAGAGTGGCTGGACCACAGTGTTAGATCCCCAGAACACCCAGGTGTGACATAGGGATTAAGTTCACCATTTTGGACTTCATTCTGGACTTTCCCAACGTCCAGCCAGCCCACCCCATTACTTAAAAAAAAAAAAAAAAGAAAGAAATATTTTTTATTATTTGTTTTTACAGATTAATTTTGGATCCCTTTCTAGTAGGATTGTGACTGTATTATTAAATGTTGCACTGCAACACAGGGAGAATCTAAGACCTCAAACCTTTAGCTCTGGTTTAAGCATGCATCCAGCACACAGTATGTGAAGAAAGCACCAAAGAGCTTCTTTCCCACATAAGTATGCTGTAACCACAACACCATAAGTGTGTGCAAAATATTATTAGAGATCAGTAAAATGGAATGAATTGAGAGCATCAAGACTAACATAAGAAAAATGTACATCCGATGGCTAATGGTTGTGAAGTATTTGTGATTTAGAGACCTACTAAAACATAAAAGAAGCTATTCTGTCTTGAGCCATTAGTGGTAGCTTCTTTGCCACATCCGTTTATCTTTTTCTCCTTCTTGCCTCACCATTTTTTTCCTATTTTCTCTATGTATAATGAGCAACTTCCTGTTAAAGTGTTTTAATGTCAAAGACACTAAAGTGATAACCCAAGAAACTTGGGAGGCGACACAGACAAACAGCAACTGTAGGCAGAAAGCAGCAACTGTGTGGTGGAGGAGTTTTCCAGCTGAGCATACATGGGCCATTTCTAAATGGTTCTGAAAAGTATCTAAAAAAAGCAGCCTTATTGTCGTACACTTATTTATCTATACAGGCATTCAGGCACTCTTAAGAAAATAAACAAACCCCCAAACTGAAAACTTGTTTAAGGTGGTGAAATGGTTGAGCCATGTCAGGAGTGTCACCCGACCCTCACTGCTGCAGCTCTTCCCAATTTAGCTGCAGGAAAGGGTGAAGTTGGGCAAACAGATCCCTCACTGTTAAATGTGGCTTGTGTTATACACCTGACCAGCTGCTTACTACTGACTAAAACTGCGAGTTCTAACGATCGATACTATCTCTTCCCTTCCCACTGAAAACCTCTACAGAACTCAAGCCATCTTATCGCAAGATTGCAAGCGAGATGCTGGAGCATACGGTAGCACACGCTGTAAGTGGAGTGTGATCCTCTCTGAACTGGCTTCTCGTTGCTTGGCTGAGATACCAAAGAGTAACTGAAGACTGCATCTTGCAAAATGAGACGAAAGGAATTAGCAACTGCTTTCCTCTTACCTTGTGCTCCCAACTCTGGATTTGCTGCCCTTCAAAATGTTATGCCCTTCAAAACGCGTAAAGCATTGCTCCTCTCCAGACACTCAACTTTTCACTAGCTTGAGACTTAAAAAAAAAAGCCATGAATCTGTCTTGGGCTGTAGGTCTCCAGGCAGGTAACCTTTACTGTATATACCACGCTGGCATTCATTCTCTAGTCTGTGCTGTGTTTGTCAGCCTCACTCACTTGCTGTGAGTATTGCAGTCTCTTAGATCCTTCTGTACTTACTCTTTGCCACCTTCCCCCATAACTACAAAACTAAATGTGAACAGGATGTCTTGGAAAAACAGCCCAAAAGGGCCTAAGCAATAATTTGTGCTGAATTTCTCTCCTTGGACCTTTATATATCATTGGTGTATCTTTCAAGACACCTCTGGGGTTTTAAAACTAATTTTCCATCATCATTAGTGAGAAGCTTATCCTTGTGCTTCCTTTCATTAATGCCTAATACAGGAATGGGAAGATGTGCTGTATATGCACACTCTTTTTAACTTGATGCTATATGCAAATAATTAAACAAGGCACAGAAGCAGTAGTTAAAAACTCTGCAACTTCCTCATTATACTAAGCAATTATCTGCAAGAAGAGAGACATCTGAACCCTCTCCCTCCACACCCATGATAAAACTCTGCATCTTGCAGATATTTAATTTTTGCCCAGGAGGGGAAAAATCACATTTAATTACCGTCAAGGGTGAGGACAACATGGTGGGTGCATAGATGGTGGCATTCAGTTTGTATCTGTCAGTGAGGTGGCTGTGACTTTGCATGTGATCTGTTTGGGTATTGCACGCAAGGTCACAGCTCTGTGCAATATCAGTGGAAACATTAATTGAGTTCCAGCTATGTCATGTGCTACTGTGCAAAACAAAAGATTCATGAAACTCCAGGGCCGTGAGCTGCTGTTTGGTGGCAGTACAGCCCAGGCAGTTAATACTTTTAGCTGTCCCATCCTGCCTGCTGCATTATAGTGGCATAATGGCTTTGAGCTGAGTAGTGAAGCGAACTGAGGAAACCAATTCAGCTGAGAACCAGTCCATCAAAAAAGAACGGCAGTGAAAGAAAGTCATATTTTTGGAGATAAATATTTTCAAAGCACTAAATAAGATTAAACCCCTCCATGTTCTGCTCCTGCAGTACAGTTTGTCTGTTTAGTCACCTCCACTGCCCCCGTCACTGCAAGAGCTGAGATTTTCACAATCTATAGTTGTGAAAACAACGTTGTTGCTCACATTTTACAAATGAGAAGCTGCGGCACAGAAACCTGAAGAACTTGCCTAAAGAAGTGGAAGATCTTTGGGCAAGAAGCTCAGTTCCTCAGTTCAGGTTAATATTCTTGCTACTGAGTCCTCCTCCTGTTCTTTAGTTGCTGAAGAATAATGAAAAAAGAAAAATGTTTATTTTTTATGTAAGAGGAAACTGAATATGCAAAGCTGAAACTGGGAACAGATTTTTTTAAACCTTACAACCAGAAGGTGTGTAAATCTGCCAAGAACTTAAGTTAAGCAACTGTTTTGCACTAGCTAGGATGTAGGTTAGTGGTTTCAGCAAATACACAGATAATTAACTGAAACTCCTTTTGTTCTAGCTGACAACATTAAAGCAATGAAAGAAAGAAAAAAATCACTAGGGAGTAGTGTGGCATCTTGCAGGGTTTCCAGTGTACAGACACGGGATTACACTGAGGAGTTTCTCAAGTACTAATGAAGGGATGTCAGACTGAACACCAAAACCTGATATAGTTGCTAAAAAGGAGTAATATGAAAAAGGGTAGCTCAAACTCCACTTTCAACACCCGTGGGCAGTTGTGAAGGGAAAGCCACACACATTTGGTCAGTCTTTCTCTTCTGGCAGTGGTGCAGCCTGCTGCACAGGCAGCTGCTGGCTGAGAGGTGGGCAGGTCAGCAGGTTCTCTAGGTGTTGCCAAGGCTCTGGAACAGAACAGTTTGCCTGGAGGGAAGGGGGTATAAGCTGGAGAAGTGCAATACACAGCTCTACATTATTATTACATATGTTATATGTGTAATATATGGCACATAATAGTTATATATTATGTGCAATATATAGCAAGGATATCACTGCTGTCCTGCTGGAGCATCCCTGCAGGTCTGAATGTGCACAGAGAGGGTCTCTGTTCAGTGAGGACTACGAGGTGAAGGGAGTTACAGCTTACAAGCTCCTCTTTTCCTTACTCTCTCCACCAGTTGGTAACAGATTACTAAAGCACCATATTAGTTTACTGCAATGGGGAATCCCGTGGTTGGCAATATATGAATTACTGAGTCATCTTTCAGCA
>NW_008629102.1:43525-49240 GCF_000691845.1 Merops nubicus
TTTTCCCATGGTCACCTGGCATCATATTGTGTTATTAGGAAAGTTATTCTTAATTTTCCTTATTGTAATGGCAAAGCCAGAATTTTTATTTGCCTAATGAGAAGTTTTATAACAGAACAAACTGTGACCAAGTTCCCCCATCAGGTCTGTGAGGTGCTCAGCAACTTTTTTAGATGAGTTCCTGGTAGGTGTTTTATGAGAAGCAAGGTTAGCACTGCAGGATAGACACAGTTCTGAAGTTTCTGGAGCGGGCTGGGAGGTAGATGTAAAGTGTGTTTAACAGGCAGCAGCAACAATCAGAAAACCATCACTGGCAAAAGAACTTGCTGAAGTGTCTGTTGTTGCAGCCTTGTTTGCCAAATAAGTTGTCTGTAAACTCTGCCATCATTAAGATTCTCCACAATGATAACAGCACTTTTCCCTGGAACATTTTGTTGAAGCTTGCAAATGGAATTATCTGCTATGACTGCTCTTTTGAGCAGTGTAAATCTTCTACAACAGTCCTAAATAAACCTGTGATATACAGTGCATGGAACACCTATTTTTATAAATATGTCTGCAGAGGAACACTAGAAGTAGGAAGAATAAACTACAAGGAAGAAAATGGCATTTTAAGGTGTGCCCTAACCCTGTTTGTTCCTACTCTCTCAGCACTGTTCTACATTAACTTAACTCCAGCCCCTGGAGAGGTAAATGTCACAGCTTTTATTTACATAACACAAATTCCTAAATAAAAAGCATTAAAGAAGTAAAGCTTTGCAGGGCATTTAAAAAAAAAAAAAGTATGAACAAGAAATAATAGTTTAACCTCTGTGGCCAGAAAGATACCAGCATCGGGCACAATATGCCATTTTAACATAGATACATAAACACTATCACCTGAATATAGTACAAATACCAGACTCTCTGCTGGGCAACTTGTGTCTCATTTCAGTTGAGGGACACCAAATTACTCTCTGTTGCCTTTTAAGTTCTCAGTGCTCAGCACTTCACCATACATAGGACAACTGCATTTCTGCTTTAGGCTATGACTACTCCTCGGAGATCTGAAATGACTTCCCTGAATTTGGATGTAATCTGAGGCATGAAGTATTTCTTAATCTAATCCTAAACTACTATTGCATGTAACTATCCAAAGCTGAATTTACTGCCTGGAAAATGAAGGACATGTTTAGCAATGGCCCCTTGAGCACCCTCTGTCTTCTTATACTTTACAACCTAGCCTCACATCAGTGAAGTTCGGGCTGTTTAGAAAGGACCAGAAAGCTCTGCCATATCCCACTGCTATAACTCAAAGAGTCTGCTTCATCTTGCAGCATGTACAGAAATGGGGAACTAGTGTTTCTCTCTTGTTTCAGCCCAGCCCTTCTCAGTCTAACACTGCTCATTTTGGTGAGTTTTAGGATGAAAGAATCTGGTCAGGCAAAAGAACCGATAAAGTTGGTGTGGGATAGTGATGGTCCAGGTGTCTTAGTATAGAGCAGGTAAAAAAATATAATAGCTCTTATCCAGAAGAAACAGTTGTGTTGTACTGTCCAAAGGAGATTCATAACTGTAGCCTGGTATAGAGGTTATGCTGCTGCTATACTGAGTTAGCCAATATAACTTCTTGTGTTCTTCTATTGTACCTATAAATAATGCAGAGAAGGCATGATAGATCCGGTCATGTGCTATGGAGCTTGTATTATTTTCTACCTGTCTGGAAGATGACTTTTGTCACCCTTGCAGCATAACTCCTATGCAGCTGCTGTGACTCCTAGATGTGCTGCTGGCAAGGGAAAACGCACAGCATTTTAGGCATTGGCCATGGTGAAGGATGATTGGGAAGAAATATAGAATTCATTTTCAGGATCACCTTCTACTCACAGCAAATGAGAAGTACATATGGATGTTTTCATTTTTCACACTATAGTGCTGTCCCATGTGGCCCAGGCTTTGTAACTACTGTCAACTCAACAGTCAGCTGGTATTCATTACCCCAGAACCAGAGCAAGGAGTTTCTAAAGACCTTAAGGAAAGCGTATTTGGCTTCTCATGCTCAAGAGAAACTTTGGGAAAATCTCAAGTGTGGAAAGGAGATAAGAGTTTTTGACTTTCAATGAGCCACACCTGCACACACACATTTCCTGCACTACCTACTTTAGAAGGACTTTCCAAACTGATGAGATGTGACCAATCCCTACCCCTTCCCAGAGATGCAGTGAGCTCTGCTTCCCTTTTGTAATTCAGGGCTGTGGAAATAATACTTGAATTCTATGCTCAGTTAAATTACCATTCCCAGACGTAGCACTCCAGCCTGTTCCTATTGGTACAAGGAAACATGCCACCTGTGAGAAAACAGGAGAAACAGATTCTGGTCCACTCTGTCCTTACAAGCCCCAGCTGCTGGTAGGTATCGCTTTTATCAAGAGCATTCAAAATCCTTGCAAGGAGCGGGGTGAAGCTGCTTCCTTGTCTTTGCTTCAGCCTTGCTGTTGCTAGTTCCTCTTATTTATTTGCTGAGACTGTAAGGTAGGGAGAGACACAGCACACAGAGCAGGAAGGGGCTGGCAAGTGGCACTGCAAGAGGGCCAGCTCATCCCAGAGGAGATGGGAAGTGCAAGCCAGGGGCTGCAGGCCAAGGAATGGAGGATGCAGGAGTGTTATGGAGAGTGGGCAGCTGGAGAGCATGTTAACAGCAAAAGCGTGGAAGTAGAAGGCTGAGACTGCAAAAGGGAAATGAGCCTCAGGTGAGGGAATAGTGCCTGGATTGTAAAGCTGGCGAGGGAAGAAACAAAGAGACAAGTGGGACTCCCAGGCCAGGGGAGACTCCAGTAGTATGAAGACAAAGGAAGAGAAAGCTGTGGGTTTTGTATACTGATTTTGTCCCCATGAGGTAAATCACATTCTACCTCCTTTTTTTCTCTCTGTTGTGTGCAGTGAGTGCTAGGGCAGCCTCTGTTGCCAGGCTATCACCATACAATGCCTCAAAGGCTGTGCCTTCCTGGGATAGATGATGTGATCTCTGGTATCAGGCACACTGCCCTCTTCGGTTTGGAAAACATTCTGAAATCTTTTGGGTTGAAAGGTGCAACACTGGTGTATTATATTCTGCTGAAAGAATATACCTAAGAAAGAATCAATAGCACAGCCCCAGCACATCACTCCTTGTAAGGGAGGCTCTCAGATCCTGCACGGTGTTTGTAAAGTGACGTGTAAATTAACAAACATATTCATTAGTAATAATGACAAAAACATATGGAAACCTTTTAAATAAATACTTGAAAGAGTATTAAGCCTACTACCAGAATGAAGTCCAAGGGCTCTCAGCAGCAGAATGCAGTAGCAAATTGTGGCTGAAAGGAAGAGATGTTGAAAATGAATGCTTTCAGTGCGCTGAACTAAAATATAATGCGGACACATACAGAAGATGTATAGACTGGCTTTCCATAGCACAACCCCCTGAAATACCTATACAAGTAACCTTGTTTTGGATCAGCAAGGCTTATTCTATTTATTAAATCAAGAAGTGTAAAGCCCATAGACCATTTTAGTTATCAGCCTTTTCCAAATGAATATCCCAAGCATTTCTAATCACAACCATCTGATTTCCATTATTTTGACCTCCTTCTTCTTTGGCTGGATCAATAATGTCTGATGTAATAATTTATCAACATATACTGGGAAAATTATTGATTCTACTTGTACACATTAGCTGGGAGAAAAATATGTGAGGCTCTCCCTTTAGTCTAAATGCTTTCCCAGATTTAAATTAAGCTGCATTCTGTATTTGTATGAAGGATATGAGCACTGTACGTAAAACAAATCACTGTAGCTGAAATGGATGTTTTACTTGCCCCAGTTCCCCTGATACTTTTATGGCACCCATCACTGCAATATCTGTTTTTCATACTCTAATTGCTTTGTGAAATCTCTTGCTCCTCCTCTGCTTCCCTCACCCCCGTGCATTCGCACAGCGTAGTGCGACGCACTCTGACACCTCATCCTGCCTCTTGGGGAGGCTGAACTTAAGGCCAGCTGGAGATTTTTTGTAGTTGAGAGATGTACTATCTAGGTAGAAAGCTTTCATGTAAATCCTGGATATTCACAAAAGGATCGAATGCTTATGTGCATAATATGGGGTAGGGTTAGTATTTATTAGTATTATGTACTATTTGCTAATATTTATTAGTACTATGGGGTAGGATTAATATTTGGCCACGATACATTTTTAGGTGTGAAGCTTATTGCTGAAAGTAGTATTGATAGAAGACAGTGAAGAAAAGCTATGTTATGTATTACAGTACTTTGTAACAGCGCTGTGCCTGAGAACTATCAATTGCAATCATCTACACTATCAAACACATGGAAATTTGGCTAATTTTATTTCTTAACAGCTGTGCACTGATACACCTTGGGGGAAGGAAGATCAAAATACTAAAACGATGTGCTGAGTCATTAAGTGGAATGAACCACTAGAACCAGCCCTTCCTCCAGCAGCTATAATCTGTCATCAGGTTACTTACCTAATATGTATGTTGTAATAGCCGACTGTAGTTTCTTTTTCATACCCTTTTGTTTCAGATGAAGCGACTTAAAAATTGCAAATGTTTCTCCCTTTAGATGCAAGAGCATAAATCATGAGCAATACTGAGCTCCCTGCCTCATATTGATTCTTTTGTGAACTAAGCCAGATGGGTTCAGATATGAGCATGATCTAATATTCCCCTTAGCTTGATTTATAGATTTCTTTGTGCATTACCTGACCATAAATGAGTCTTGCATTATTTCTTGTGTGCCTGTCAAATTAAAGAAAAATATTCTCGTTGACCTTTAAACCTGGGAGAAAAAAAATGAGCCAGAGACATTTTACTGCATGTATTACAGTGATCTTAGTGCTTACATGCCAATTAAGAGTGTGTGATTATGAAAGAGGTCTAGTAATTCATGTTGTGTGTAATGATTTCATTTTCCTGTAAAGCACGCAGTAGATACACAGACAGTAGCACAAGCTACACTGCAAATAACCCTGGAAGAGGGAAAAAGAGGAGAACAATTTGGCACAATTCATTCCTTAATTCACAAAAATGAGCACTGATTGCAGGAACTGAAATGTTTTTCTGGAAGGAAATAACGTTCTTTAAAATTTGGGTGTAGCAAGCAAAGAGCAGAAACAACTGCCACAGAAGGTGTTAATGCCACCAAAGGGAATGAGCGTCACGAGGCATTTACTGACCCCAGAGACCTCCTCTGTGAACAAAATGAGTTTAATGTGTATGAAAAAGAATGAGCTATGTATCATAAACCTGTCATTAGGGCAAAACCCTGGGCTCAGGAACTGCAACCAAACTCCGGTGGGAGACGCAAAGTTTTGTCTGAGCAAAAAGTCCACGCTTAAACTGAAGGGACTGACCTCAACGATCCAGTGCCTCCTCCCATGGTTTTCAAGAGTGCTTCTATAGCCTAATGAGCCTATTATCTCCTCTGTATTTATTTGTAATTAATGCTCAGAGTATCAAATCTAGACATTAAAAAAGAAAATCTTTCCATCTTTGCCATTTTAATTTCGTTTTTGACCAGGCAAAGTATGGTAAACATGGTCTGAAACTGCTCAGCAGACCAAATCCCTGTCATATTTCTATTTAGGTTGTATCTCTATTCTGTATCTGTATCAGGAGATGACATTTTCAGTAAGAAGAAGATTTTAGCTTCTATTTTGTAAGAAAGCACTCTTTC
>NW_008629102.1:49271-67586 GCF_000691845.1 Merops nubicus
TGAGTCTTTCCATGCCATGCATGGCACAAAACCTGGCTGGTAGCCCTGTCTCTAGGAATGGGCAGACCTATTTGTGTTCTTGGCTCTCTTTTCCAGATGTCTGTATCACCAGAAAAATCCCTCTTCAGATTTTTCTCCAGCTCAGGTATGTTCAGACTAGTCAACCTGTTCCTACGATTGAAAACAGGGGTTCAGAAATATTAATGTTCTTTTCCTGTCTCCTGTTCATGTCATTGAACTATTGAGTAACCCATTTCCTAGCCTGCAGTCTTTGATCTTTTATTCCTAAATGGCTCTGCTCTGGCAAGAAAGCTTTTCTTAACACTTCCAATTGGCCAAAGGCTGAAGGGCAACCTTTTTTTTTTTTACAGTTGTCCAGGGAGGCACCTGAACAGTGTATCTGTTTTGGGGGCCAGTATATTCATGAGAGGGTCATAAGTATAGATTTTCTTTGGCTTTGGTGCTTTATTTTAATTCCAGTGGCTGATCACATTTGCTTATTTTTATTACAGTAAGCTTCCAGTCCCTGAGAATGGGATCTGCAGTGCTAAAGTCACTTTTATTATATATGAGACTTCAAGTGATAGTCTTTGCCCTGAGGAGCTCACAATAAAAATAAGCAGACAGAGAGATAAAAGACATGATTCAGCATCAGATGTAATTTGCTGTATGAAGCTGATCCAATTGTATTTGAAGGCTTTATTTTACAGATGAAGAAACTTGGGCACAATGAAAAGAAATGACTTGCAGAAAATACCACACAAGTCTACAGAAAAGTAGGGACTGAAACTCTGATCACCCCATAGCTCTGAGGACTGCCCTTCCCTTTGAAGCAAGAGGAACTATTTATTCATTACATGAACACAACTACCCGTGCTGTACAGCCCAATCTGTAGAAATTATACAATCCTACACACTTATGCCACAGCAGTTTTGGTTTTTTTTTAATCCCTCTGCTGTGCATAAGCCTGGTGCTATCTTTTCTTTCTTTTGTGAGTAGTTCTTATTCAGAGAGATACTCTTTTGACTTCTAGCACAAATAGTGCTTTGAAGAATTATGTTTACTGCATAAAGACATAGAAAATACACCTAAATTCCCTATTCTGGTCAGTATAGTCATATGAAAAGTATTGTGGCAATAAATCAAAATGCAGTGATTGCCATTCCCCTTCCCGTGGTGATTTATAATTGTGGATTTACATCTGGCTTAAAGACACTGTTCAGACTGTCTAGCTTGCATGGTAATAACAGCAAGCTCTCTTCTATTTCCTCTTAGTATGGCAATGGAGACTGAGAGCCCCTTCACTTTAAACAATTCAATGAACACAAAAAATGGGAGTTAACACCTTCTACAAAATACAAAAATAATAAAGCACGATCAGCAAAACCCTAAATCATAATGACAATGTTATCCAGTGTCAGCCAGAGACACTCACTGACTACAGTGGAGTTCTAAGTGAACCATTTCTCTGTCTGGTAAACAAAACAAAAAATGAAAGAAAATTAAAGAGACAGGGAAATAATATTCAAGAATTTCTTAATAGAATTGAGGGACTAACAGCAGAAGAGAACTATTCACCCTCTGGTACTATGGAGTTTTACTTCAGGGAAAAAAAAAATAGGATGCTGTAGGACTGAGATGTCGTGTTCCCTTTAACAACATTTCTTAGTCTGGGCAGTATAAACATCTGTGAGTTGCCTTCACATTTATAAACTATAAATGTAATTATCTTTGGTTTCTTTTGTTAAACCCACTCAGGCTTGTTTTTTTTTTTTTCCCCCTACTTGTCTAGCAAAGCAAATATACAGAGCTGAGGGCTGGTAGCTTGCTATTGGTAAGAGCTGGATGATAGTATTCTGGTTTGAAAAGTAAAGCAACAGACTGACCTCTAAGACCTTTGCCATATAATGAATAGGATCTTAATAACAGACTGTTTGGTGGAGGAGTTTTCCGCTGGCATTGGTTCAGATTTCTTCCTCTCCTGAGATGGGTAATGGACAGCCTGTGAACTTGCTTCAGGCAAGAGGCAGTCCTCAGCCTTCCAGGGAAGGGAAGTGCTGTAGCCAATGCATCTCCCCTGAAGTCTCCTCTCCCTGCTTTAGCATTTCTAGAGCTGTATGAACAGTACACAAGGCCTAAGAAATTTGTTACAGGCTGCAATATGTCTCAACGACTGAAGGTAAAGAAAGAAAACAAAAATTTGCCTCTTCAAGTTTGCACAGATATTCAGCACCTCAGCCATCCAAGCCAAGGATCTTTGCAATCTGTGATACCCTCCAGGGGAATGTGCTATGCTCTGCAGATCGCCCCTGCACAGGAGAGAGATACCACTCTTTTGCTGGACACAATCATAGAATCAGTTTTTGAAAAAGACCTTTAAGATCATTGAGTCCAACCATTAACCTAACACTGCCAAGCCCACCATTAAACCATGTCCCTCAGCACCTCACCTAAACATCTCTTAACTCCAGGGATGGTGACTCCACCTCTTCTCTGTCCAGGGAAAGGCCTCTTCCAGTGCTTTACAACCCTTTTTGTGAAGAAGTTTTTCCTAATATCCAATATAAACCTCCCCTGGTACAACTTGATGCCATTTCCTCTTGTCCTATCATGTTACTTGTAAGAAGAAACCAACTCCCACCTGGCTCCAACCTCCTTTCAGGGAGCTGTTGAAAGTCAAAAGTTGTCCCCTGACCCTCCTCTTTTCCAGGCTAAACAGCCCCTGTTCCCTCAGCTGCTCCTTATAAGCCTTGTTTTCTAGACCCTTAACCAGCTTTGTTGCCCTTCTTTGGACACATTCCATAATGTCCTTTATAAGGCAGTGAGGAGATGAATTAAGTTGAGCTTTTTGGTAGCATCCATCACTACAGTCAAAGAGTTAAATCCTTCTCCGTGTCCCGTGGTTTATTTTCTAATAGAAACAAATACAGTAGTGACAGAGAAAATCACTTGGGTCATCTAGTTTATCCTTTGCTGGGAGAAGGATTGTTTCTTGCATTTGTTGTCTTTGTAGACAATACCTCACCCAAAATTGCCACCTGACCTAAAGTCTGACAAGAAATGGAATATTACTCAGATAAACCATGCTCGAGTGCCTGTTTTATTGTTTGTGTAGCAGCAGGGAATGAGATGAGGGTACATGCTACAAGATGAAAAGGGGGAGAAGAACTGTAAACTTTCCTTCTGCCCAGAGATACCACCCCAGGGGAGATGCTGAGGGAAGGACCAGGGGAAAACAGCATTGTGTCTGCAAACAGGATTAAGGGGGTGGTAATCTGTGAAGTTTGTTGTGAATGACTGAAAAAGGAATAAATAAAGTAGTGGTCTCCAGGGAGATCCTGAAGGACTCTCCTCCCCTATTCCAGGGGATTCTCTGGGAAAGGACTGGGAGTCCTTTTCTTCCCCATCTCTTTTCCCTGGAGGACTCAGGAAAGAAGTCACACTACAGTGTTGATCTGTTTTCTTCCTAAAGTGGTAAGTAGGGTTATGTCCCATCAGCTGGAAGCTACAGTTGCTCCTTAGTACCAAATTCTCTAAAACATGATTTTGTGTGTTAGCAATATTTTTTCAGGGCTTCATGTGTGCTCTTACATCACAGGTTATGATTTAATTTCCAGCAGGTGTTTGCTTTCATAAGTTTCAAGGTGGCTCTAGGACGAGACCTAGGGCAGTGAGAGGGAAAATCAAGGCTTTGCAATGCTTTGACTCTTCCAAGGTCCAGGCTGTGGGAGACTCATCAAATACCCTATCCCTGCCCCGGGAACTGCTGCAAGCTGTTCCCCTGTCCTCCTTGGTCTCCTTGAAAGGAGACTTTCATGGCCAGGCAGCCTCCTGCTCTCCATTTATGAATCCCTTGGGGCATGGATGGCAGGTCTCCTTTCGGCTCCTCTGGCTCCTTCTCACTTCTGCATTCAAGTCTCAGCTCTTGCTTTCAAATTTACACCTTCCTCTTGTATGCTTTCCCCGCCTTTGCTGCATGTGTGTTGCTTCACCAGAGCTTCTGGACAGCCCAAATCCCTCCCTTCTTTCCTCTCATGGTGACACATTGTCCTGTCTTTGCTTGATTTTATTTCATGTATTTTGCAGTCAGTGTGGGCTCTGGGATACAGGACTGACTATGGGGAGAGCAACGTCCAGGGACAGGAGCTGTGAAATCAAAGCCAGTGAATGGATCTGTGCCTTACCACAACCTGTGTGCTCCTCAGACTCTCCCTGCCCTCCTTCACCACCTGCCTTTCACAAGGCAGCCCCTTCTGCTCAGTAAGCAAAGAGCACAGCCTGTTCCCTGGGTTTTGGACCAGGACTCATGCTGGGCACCCACTGTGTGCTTCTGCTCTGGCTTGCCCAGGCTAAGCCATCCCTGTCATCAGCTGAAGGATGATAAAGGCCTTTATGTTCCTATTGTGTGAAGAATTGGACTGGGCTGGCCAATCTTTTAAACAGTAAACTAAGAGAAAGGCAATATTTTGGCCAAAGAGAGTGGAGATGGAGATAATATGTTCTTGTTCTTGGGGACAGGCAGGAAATGCTGCTTTCCAAATTGGTTTATTTTGCTTACGTTTCATCACAGGATTTTACCTTTCCTTTCTGAATGCTGTCAGCGCACAGGGACAAAAGGTGGGGTATTTTGGTACAGTTGTATGTAGAACAGCCACAAAAAATTAAAATCCAAATCATATCCAATGTATCATGTGATTACAGGGCAAACTTGCATAGCTGGAGATCCTCTGCGCCATGCTCAGCGCTTGACAGAGCTCTCACAAGCAATGTGAGTGATGAGCTCCTATTTAGGAGCTGACAAATTTGTGTGGATCAATGATTATTAAAAAGAAAATGTCATTAAAGAGGACAGTTCAGTGCAGTATCATCCAGGAGTTGTCAATGTCTCTGCTGGGAAAATTAAAATAAAGTCATCTTACAGTGCATATTTCAAACATTTTTAATTTAATAATTAACTGAAAGACGGAGGCAGCAGCCTACTTCCAGAGCACATTTTGGTGTCCATTAAAAACACTGATTCTCTGAAAGGCAGGAGATTATAACTTCTTCTAATCTGGGATCTTTCATTTACAAAGTGTTTTGTCAGTTCAACTATGTGGGGCTTTTAAATGAAGGTAGCAACTGACTAAACATCTTACAAATTACTCAAACTTAAAAAAAAAACCAAAAAAAACCAAAACAAACAAACAAACCCCAGTGTTTTATTTTGATACTTGTAAGTAAAAAAAAAAAAAAAATCTTTGTATTTGAAATTATTTTTAATTTTGAAGATTTCTATTTCAGTGATTAAAAATTACACCACTCTTTTGGATGTACCTGAAGCAATTCTTCTCCCACTAATTTTGGTTCAACTACTGAACAGAAAAATTATTCAGAGAGTTCAATTCTTCTCGCAGGAATGAGCTCTGCAAATGTTAGTTGTCCACTTTGTATTGTTGTATGAAGCCTGTCACGGCTCTGCTGAAACAGAGTGAGGTGAAGTGCTAGTAAAATCAGCAGTGTTGCTATAAATATTGATACAGCATGAAGGTGGGAGATCATTTAGAAACTTTGTCATGTCCTTTATTACAGCAGTACTCATATGCATCACTATTATTAATTACTGGATGAGGTTTTTTTTTTAATAAACCAATGTAGAACTAAGCATTAGTTATTTTAAGCACAATATTGTTATTACAGGTTATTTTTTTCCTCATTATTTTTCAGAACTGGGACCCTAATTGCAAATCCAGTACAAGCCTAGCACAAAAAGAGACAGTTGTTTCAAACAATAAAGAACTAAATAAAACCAAAGGATTGGTACAGAGTGATGGGGAAGTAAAAGGAAGAAGCTGGAGAAGTACTGGTTAGTTTGATAGATTATTCTGTCTTTCAAGGGACATCATTAGTGTCAGGTTCTACACAGGCATCAGAGTGAAGGGGAGATGTGCACAAGTCTAAAGCTGGGTACATCAACAGAGCCACCATGCTACAGTGTAGGAAGCTTTTCCATCTTCTAGTGCTTTGACTTTGTTAGAAATCTTAATAATGCCTAATTTTACAAATTTAGGTACAAACTTCTCCCTTGATCTCAACCCTCCTGCTGCCCTGGGGGAGCTCTAATTCTCTCCCCATACAAAAGGTCTCACTCCCAGGCATGTTCTGCTTTTCCGTGACATGATACAACCTCTTCCTGAGGCTTTTTGCTTTTTACATTTGTCACTTGTAGATCTGTTACTTGTTTAGAAAAAGCAGCAGGCTGAAAAGCAGCAACGCTGCGTGGTGGAGCCAAGTTTCTGGGGACAGCTCAGGGCAGCTGGACTGGGACCTGCCCCTCCTGCGGGGCACCGTGCTGATGAGCTGAGAGGTCACAAGGGGTATGTGTCACTACAGCCAAATCATAGTACCTGGGTTAGATAAAAAACACCCAGCTGAAGCATTTTTACTTACCCAAAACCTGAATTTCCTTCCCAATAATTTTGTATTTAATGACAAGTTTTGAAACTGAGAATTTTTTAACCTTAAAAGAAGCTAAAATTAATTTTTTTCCATTGGACAGAAATTTCAGTGATGAGGCTGAGGAAGCCATGCTAGGGGGAGAAACTGAACGGCCAGGGCAGGTAGCTGATTGTACTTTCTATACTGGCAGGCAAAGAGGTCCTTACACAGGGCACGGGCACAATCCTGAAGACAATCCTTCCTCCTGTGCTGAAGGCTGCATCTAACTCGGGCAAGGATTTTGCAGCAAACAAAACCTGACCTTAGAAGTCCTTATGGCCAGTTGCCTTCTTTAGCTTTACTGCCTTCTGTTGGTACCTTGGCAGCAAAAATGGAGAGTTATTTGGTATGTTTTCATTTGCAAAATTACATTTGGAGAGGAGAGAGATAATTTAATAAAGTAAACCTGTATAAACAAAAATAGCCCTGCTGGGTAAGAAAATACACCTAACTTGGGGAATTGCATGTAAATCAATATAAATAGTGGCCATGAAAAAACCATGGTGCTGTGTATTTCTAGTAGCCAACCTTAAAAAGAAGATGAAAACAAAGGAGGGCACCGATATGTGGATTAGAGAACATAACATGTGAAATGGCTGAGAAAGCTAAATTTGTAAGAGTCCACTGAAAGAGATGGCTCAGGGGGAACATGATCACAGTCTATAAATACCTTCAAGGTAACAATAGAAATGAAGGGAGGGAATTATTCACAGTCTCAGAAAATTGTAGGCCAGGGAGCAATGGCCTGAAGCTAAGAAAGAAAAAGTTTAGGTGAGATATTAGAGGGGAAAAAGAAGCCCTGACAAAAGAAAACGACAGGGCAGTTTAACAGCTGAACAGGGAAAGTGCCCAGCATAGCATAACTGCCAGGTTTATGCAGCCAGTGAGATGGCACATAGCTGGGAAAAAGAGCCAGCTTTGATCAGACACAGAAGGGCCAGATCAGATGGAAAGAGTACTTCTTGGTCTCACAGGCTATGCTCCAGGTAATGTCCTACAGTGCTGCATGGAACTACAAGGCAGAGCTGCTTCTTTGAACTAGCCCAGCTGCTTCCTCTGTTGCTCTCTTACATATTTCCTTCATCAGTCATGCTTGCCCCTTCCCATCCAAACGTGGATGTATTCCCCTCTTGCTGAGTTTGGCTTTCTCTCCTGCTGACAGAGGTGTCAGGAGAACTGCAGGAAGAAGGAACACTGGTTACTAAAGCAAGAGGGCTGCTGTTATGATGGAAGGAAATCTCAAAGTCATTTAAGGATGAGGAGCTGGAGGTTTGCATGAATAATACCAATAATGATACAAAAAAACCTCTCTGCAACACTGAAAAGTTGGAAGAAACCTGAGTCTTTGCTCAGAGCACCTTGAAAGCCAACTCTGGTTGCCTCCAGTGAAAAAAATGAGGAGGTTTTCAGGGCTGAGTGGGACTTCTTGAACAGAAGGCTTTTCCAGGAGGAAACAAGAGAGTAGGACCCTATGAGCTGTGGTGGCAGGTCCCCACTGTGCAAATTTGCATTGCTACTTCTCTTTGCCCTAGAAGGCAATGGAATGGGGTCAGCTAGGTCTAAAACGGGCTGATACCAATTCCCTAACACGTGAGAGGTGTTTCTAACACATGTTCTAACACATTCATAATGTGTGCTAATAATAGAGCTCAGCAAGTTTGTAGTCCAGAAGATCCCCTGGAGGTGGGGTTTGGTTGCTTGGAGAAGCATGGGAGGAAGCAGGAAGGCTGTTGCTACCCACGAGCATGGGCTCCTGCTGCCAGTGAAACATGATTATCACAGAGCTCGCTGTTGGTTGGCATCTAGTCAAAGTCCTGGGTACACAGCAACCAGTACCCAGGGTGGTTTACAGCACAGTTGTAGAGCTACTGCCAGAATAAATACCCAGTGTACAGCACAGAAATCTCTTATACAGAAACCTGCCATAAATACTGCCTGTCACCCTTTCCCTTTGGGGAACCACTGCAAAGGTTCCTGCACTGCTACCATCTAAGGGCCTTCCCACAAAGCTCACTTGTGGGCATTGCCCCTGACTTGCCAGAGAAGAAACATCTTTTTGCATGACACCCTCTCTTGGTGCTTTCTTTACAGTGGAGTACCCACAGAGCATCACTGCCTGACTGCTTGGCAACCACCTCCAGTGCTTGCAGGACTCCTCGGGGGGAACAAGAGCAGCAGCACGTTGTGCAAAAGCAAACAGGAGATACTAAATGTGAGCCTGCTGCTTCTTTAATACTGGGCCAGAAGAGATATGGGATTGGCAACATTGTATCTGAAACAATTCTGCACCATTTTAGTTTAATTTTAGTTACTAGTGAAGCAGAAAAGCCTAATGAATCTATGATGAAGTTCTCTAGTTGAGGGTCACCACTTTTTAATGTAGAGAGCTGATGAATGTTTTGCCAGTGGTATCTTAGTGGTGAGCATCTTGCAGAGGGAGTTTCTTGGGTTTTTTTTGTTTCTTATTTACTACAACCCACTTAATGTGGTGATACTCTGATGTCTTCACAACAGATAACCAGAAGCAGCATTTCTAAAGAGATCTATGTAGAGTCTGGGGTACAACTGGGTTACAGAGAAGGTTTGTTTATGGTAAATACCACTCACTAAAAATATCAGGTGCAATCCTTTTGAAGACCAAAAAGCAATGTAAAATTTTGCTTTTCTTTCATTTTAAAGATAAATCTGTATCATTTGCTATGCCAAAAATCCCTGGCAATTACTTGTGAAATAACAAAACTAAAAGATTTTTAAATCATGATTTTAAAAGTCACCCTTTTTTATATTAAAAGTATTCCCCATCCTAAGGAGTACAGAGAGGTACGTGCAAACAAGTATTTCCAGAAGGTATGTCCTTAAAAAAATCTGGAAAGAATAAAGGAATAAAGGAGATGTATGGGTCTGCTGTACCTTCCTCCAAGTTGCTTTCCTTCAATAACTTTGTTGAAACAATCCACAGTTACACAGATAAGCTCAGATGATAATATTTCTGAAGAGCTACTTAACCAAAGGGAACTACAGTAATTCTAAAAACATATCTCTGTTACAATCTATAATAGATGTAATCTGCACGGGGCAATAACTTCTCTCAGTTACACAATTTTTCTGTTTAAAATGGCAGATGTTACAACCTGGGTTGTCAGTTCCTCTGGCCACAGACACGCAGATTTTTCAGTAAAGCATCTTAGGCACCCCAGTATGCTATCAATAAGATCAGTAATAAAGTTAAAACTTTTTTTTTTTTTTAATCACATGTTAACATAATCTTTCAAGTTATTTTTCCAATAGAAATACATCGGGCACAACAGCTGTTTGGAGATCTCCAATGAGAGCTGTTCTGTGGCTGTCTCTACGGAAAGTGCCTTTGGCTAATATAATTTAAACCTCTTCTGTAAATGCATTTCATGCTTTGAAGTTAGCTAATAATTTCCATCATTTAAGAACAACGTTCTGTGATTTGCTCCTATTAGCAAAAGCGGGAACATGATCCCTCTCCCCTTGGCTCCCCCTCCCCACGTCCCGAGTGCCGGGGCACTGCTGAGCTGGAGCTGCCCTGCTCT
Organism: Merops nubicus; assembly: GCF_000691845.1. Classification (NCBI taxonomy): domain Eukaryota; kingdom Metazoa; phylum Chordata; class Aves; order Coraciiformes; family Meropidae; genus Merops; species Merops nubicus. The sequence continues at coordinate 59,310 of NW_008629102.1, forward strand.
GGCAGTGTGCTGCCTGGGAAGGTCTCCAGGACTCCAGGGCAGCGTATTCACACAGAGCACGGGTGGCTGGGGGAGCCTGCGTTGGTGGAAGTTGGGTCTCAAGGTCACAGCCAGAAGTCGGGAAGGAGAACTATAAATTACAAAGCCCTGGACTGCAGCCAAGCCCACGGGAAGCTGCGTTTAGCATCTCATTCTCTAAGCAGCAGGATGAAACCTTAACTCCTGTTCAGGAAGAATCTGAATGAAATTTGTTATAAGATTGAAATATCACCAACTGACTTTCCATGACAACTCAGAAACGGGTTGCAGTCGGAGGGGGATCCTCTTCCAACAAGCCCAAGACGATTATCAGGGTGATGATAGACCCCTATCAAATATTTATGAAAACCAGATGAATTTCTGTGCTAGTGGCATGCTGATATTATAACAGAGACCTCAAATAAATTCCTGACATTAACCTAAGCTTAGATTTCTCCCAGTGTAAACCAAAGGTTGAACAACAAGCTGATTCTAGTATTTTGGAGTAAAAATGTGCAACAGAGGTTAATAGAAAGGTAGTTAAATGTGGATAAATATAATGATTTTTAACTTGTAGCTAATATTACAGACTTGCCATCAGTGCAAGGTCCAGAATTAGAACTGTACATGAGCTACAGGCTCCTTGGGCAGTGGCTCCCAGGTGTGATGTGCATACGCAGTATCTAATGCTGTGGGGATATGCCGAGTCCTCCAGAAGTTGCAGCACACGCAAAACAATACGCACAGAGCTACTGAAGCATTAAAATAATACAGTTGTTTGGAGAAAAGGATTAGCTGTTTTAAGGATGCAAAAGTTACTTGGGATTTTAAATGTTGAAACAAATACAAAACAGAAATGATCCACGTAAATTTTCTGTATCATAAATGTAAAAATCTCTGCATCTCGCTGTCGCACCGTTAACCCAGACCCGTATTTAAAGATGTGAGATGATATTATTGTCGATCTCTGTGGGAAAAGGGGCAGCTTGAAAGCAAATCCCCTCCCCCTTGTCTGCACAGGAAGAATACTGGCATTAAGTGCTGAGACAGCTGCCATCCTTCCATCTTGGCACTAGGTTAGGTGATGGAAAGCAGTGAAGGGATGCTAGAGAGTTTGGGGAGGGCTGCGTGAAGGCAGACGAGAGTAGTAATTTATTGAAGAGCAGCTTCCTCAGATGGATCGTAGAGCCGTAACTAATAAGTAGATGTGAACCATTCTGCTAGTAAGCTCTAAGTGATTCTTTAAAACACGGTCACAGGGCTTGTGACGAGGGACAGTACTGTTGGCAAGAAACATTCACAGTGTGGTGTGGCTGATCTGAATAGCTCTTGTGAAGAAAAGCCAGAGAAGTAATAAAGAGCTTCTGTAGTTGGAGAGTTGGTTTTTTTGGATGTGACTGTATTAAAGTATATTTTCAGGTAAAGCTGGAAAAAAGAATCTAAACATTTGTAAAACATTGTAGAGATGGCAGGGAATGAACTTTCCCTAGAACTGGTGGATGTGGAAATCTGTGTTGGATGGACTAAGTTCTGGAGGGGGACATGCAAGGATGAAATAACACTTGGTCATGCTCTGTCTTGTATCCCAGTGCTCTGATAACCTCCAGATGAACAGGTTTCAGTCACTGCAGATTAGGACAGGATTATCTCTTCTCTTACTTGAGAAACCAGGCAAATCCATTTCTGCCGCAAGAAAGGAAGGGCTGTGTTCTGTCAGGACTCCTTTCTCTGAGCCTTTGGCATCTGCTAAAATGAAGAAAATAACTACTAGTCTGAACAGCAACACAAAGAGGAGATTCAGGGCATCCTCCTGAGTATGTGCCTGCAGATTCATACATTTTATTGACCAGGACACTACTTTTACAATTTCTTCATTTATTTCATAGATCTTTTCATAAATGGATTTTGTGATCCCTAAGAAATGAGATATCCAAAGGTTTGCAAAACGGTAGTCCTTGCAGGGTTTTGCCAAATGAAAGAGCAACATGGGTTTTATTCCTTCTTAAGCACTAATCTAACTTCTACTGCACCATTTAGACTTCTCAATTTATTTTAATTTATTTAGTAATTCAGCTCATACTGATTTATATGCCTTAGACAGCTCATGCAAAAATAAAAAAAAAAGACCTGTTAAAGTACATTAAGCAATTACTTATGTAACATCTAGTAAAGAACTTAAAATCAACAGAAAAGTTAACTGATCTTGTTTGACCTAAGTAGTATCCCTATTTCAGGGTATAAAAATGAAGGCATATTAGATCAAATATTCAAACACAGGTGCCTAAAGTTAGTTGTCTAAATATACATGTCACCAGCTCACCACTGCTTTGATTCTTCCAACTTTGATGGGGTTAATTTTTGCATTTGAGGGTCACACTGAACAGAATGAGAAACCAACATTTCTCAGGCTATTTCTGTGCAGGTATTAAAGGGACCCAGATTTAAAATCTAGCATCTCACACAGGTTTGGCGCAAATCAGCAACTGTTAAAAAAATAAAGGAGCTTTTATTTAGCTCCTAGCTATAACTGGATGTCAGATTGCAGGCATTCAAGTTCAAAAAACACTCAGAAAGTTTATGTAACTGATCCTGCCACACTTCCCAATGTGAGTAATTAGCATGACTCTCAGGGAGTGTCATTTACTTACATTAACTGACTTCCATGGGGTTGGTGATGGTATGACTGGGGGTTGGAAGATCAGGCCCTAGGAGATTTCATCATGGCTGTGCTGCTCTTTGGCAGCACTGAAGACAGAAATCAGCTCCCCTGCCTGGCTTCTGTCTTCATCACAGGCACGACCTCCAGCCCCTTCTGCTGGAGCCAGGACTCGCACCTCTGAGTGAGTGAGGCTGTTTTCTGACAAAGAGTGAAATACCATTTATGGATGCTGCGATACACATTTCAGATCAACTGTTTTAAGGGAAGGGCAATAATTGTCAGGTCTGCATATCTAATGGACCTTGAGCTACAAACATGCTCAAAAAGTGCCTAGTTAATATCAGTTTGACAGTGAATTGGCGCAGCGCTAAGCTCCAATGCATTAAATTAGCATTGATCCGAAAAATGTTACTGAAAGGTTTCCTAAATCTGCCAAGTTTTGGAAGCAATTTGGGAGGAGGCTTCTCCCCCCTCCCTCTAAAAAAAGTCCTTTCTAGTTCCCTACCCGGAGTCCAAGGGCATCCCTTCAGAAATCCTTTAGAAATGTTAATTCTTTTCAAACTTTGTTTTCCCATCCTCATTCAGGAGCGATCAGTTCCTCTCAGGTCGTCTCTGCGACGCAGAGTTTAAAAGCGGCTGCCGCTCCCTGCGGGCGGGGAGGAGCGGAGCTGTGACCCTGCGGCGCCCAGCCGCCGTCCTGCCGGGCTCTGTGCCCACCATGCCTGCTTGATGCTCGGGGATGCAGGTGCCCTGCCACCTCCAGCGTATGGCTAATAACTTCCAGGTGGGATTGCAAGGGACTGGCACTCCCTCATTCCACTCCCCTATGGCTCCAGTCCTGGCGGCCTCAACAGCTTCCCCTCTCCCTGTGTGATATTAATACAGCTGTGCTCAGCCGACCCGGCTACGCTGGAACACCCTCAATAGACAGGAAATCTGGCACGCTCTGCTCTCTCGAGGCTTCACGACTCTGCTGCAGTTTCAGCTCCGCCTGCCAGCGCTGGGGTTTGTTAACCTTCCTGGCAGCCAGCAGAGCCCCTCTGCGCTGGGGCGCTGCCGGGGCATGGGCAGAGCCTGGCTGACAGTCTGCCACCGGGGGCAAGAGCTTGAAGGAGGCTTGTGCTGCTGGAGCAGGCTCGTCCTTGTGCCATTAGCTCACTTTGTGTGCATTTTGTTCTATGGGTTTTCACTAACTAGGATAGAAGAGTGTACATTGAAACGAAGGAATTAAGATGTAATGGTGACATTTTTCTCCAGAATTTCTTTGTCTAAGGAGGGATACGAATGGTAGGATAAGGTTCCTGTGTCTAATCACAGAGCTTTCCTTGAAAACATGCAGTACCAGCTACTGAAATGTTTCGTGAGCAGAAGTCATGTAACGCCACCTGTAAGAGAGGCTTGTGACATTGTTTTTTTATCACCAAAAGAAAGGAAATTGGGTGGCTTTTGGAAGAAAGCCATCAAATGGGTTGTTTAACGGTTGCTCTCTATTAGACGTGCATGCTGTGGCATGGTTACCATGGGGTGGCACATGGCAGTACCAGATGGCTCCAGAAATGTCACTGCCAGGCTGGGAAGGTTGTCCCCAGCATGGCAAGGGAGCATGCTGCAGGTGTCCCCCCTTGTTCCAACCTCTGTCAGCCATCCTCCCACTCTGCCCTTCACCGGTGGAGTTACGCTGTGAAGATGGGGCCCTGCTGTCCCCCACCTTGCTCTCCTCACATCACGTGCTCCACCATGGAAGCCATGGCTCCAGGTTTCAGTGGCAGCACTGGGAGTGGACACTGCACCTGCAGAATGTCTCTCTGCAGAGTGGCTTGCTTCACCTCCCATTAGACTGCTGTGGTTGTGCCCCCTGGAGATAGAAGACTCCTGGAAACATCTGTGGGACCTCATTTGTTTGTGGTTGTCCTTACCAGCTCCCACCCAGCATCAGAAGCAGGAGGATGAAGGTGTTGCTCCTGTGGCTCAGCTGAAGCCAGGGAGAAATGTCGGCTGCTGTGTGATGACTAAGGCTCACAAGCTTATTCTATCAGTTAGAACTCTTAATCACTATGTGCTGTTGCATCCTAGAATGTGAATTCACTTCAAGCTGTGAAATTTGCCATTTTTGCCATGACTAATTTGTGAAATCTGCCACCTTCCTTCGTGGTTTGCTTTGTGCCCTAGCTAGGCATCATCTGTCTGATGAGGGAAATCTGGGACTCGTTTTTGGCAGTTGAGCCAATACGGTTTCGTTCCCCTCCTTCCTCCCCTCTGCCCTCAGCTGTGATTTCCTGGTGCCTTTCACCCTCGGCGGCCAGGGGAAGGAGCGTGCGGCAGCGCCCCCGCCCTCCCTGCTCCGCGCAGCCTGCGCCCGGCCACCGGGCTCGCTCTGCTGGGACCCGCCCGGAGGCTTTCACCCCGCCTTTGGCTGCAGCCACTTAGGGCTGGTACGTTTATCATCTCACTCCATTTCTCCCAGCCTGGTTGCTGCAATATTTTGGAAATCGTTTCCCACCTGCCTTGCCAGTGCCTTGTTTCAGGATACACTCATCTGTTACTCTTTATATTGAACATTGCTGGCATTACTAAATGCTATAAATGTACCCAGGACACCATAAAAATATACAAGCAGATGACTGGTCTTGCCTACAAGAAATATTATTAATCTTTCATTTTTCACATGCTCTGGGCAAGATCCAGAGGGTGCTCGAGGAACATCTCATACCTAAATGAGGTCCTAAATTCTGATTTTCTCACTGATTGGTTAATTTCTAAAAATATTTTCTCACGCTCTTAATGTCTTAATTGTTCTTTGAAGACACTGCCAGCTCATCCATCCTTTTACCCATAATTTACACCCCTTTACAAACCCAGTGAAGTATTATTTTAGTGTTTCTGTCACTGAAATAGAGTGATAAATGGTCTTCTTTTAAGATCAGTGGGAACAGTATAATGGATGTGCAGGAGAACTTATTGACTTGCTCTTGCCAAAATGGAGTCCTGCCATGAACTTCAGAGGGATCACGAGCTGCCCTGGATACTCCTCATGCTTCTAACAGCCCTTTTTAATGGCAAAGCTCACAAGTTTGTGCTACACAGAGTTTTACGAGATAATGATAGAGAGCAAAAGACACCTTCCCTCCTAGCTTTGCTTGTTTTCACCATGACTTTCCATCTTTCTCTTCCTGTATTTGGCCTTTTTTTTTACTAGTTTCACTCAGTCCAAGTTAATCACCTCCTTGTGAAATGCAGTTGTGTCAATAAGATCAATGCCATTTCTATTAACACCTAAATAAATGGACAAATCTCTGAGAATCCCTGGCTTTAATTAGCCCTTGATCAGAAACCTGGAAGACAAGGTTCAGGGATGTCTGACGTGCCTTTGTCACTTTTCCCAGCTCTCAGAAAACCTATGGGGCCTGATCCAGGTTCTGCTCGTATGGCTGATAAAATTTCTTTTAATTACTCTGAGAGCAAGACCATGCCTGGTGCTCAGCATCCGTGCTCTTCTCTGTCTCTGCTGCATTCAGCACGGGAGCCCTGCAGCCGTTCTAACCCAAGCTATTTACTTACCACTTACACTTGTGGACTAATCAGGTGGCAATAAAAGCTTTTACTGTGCCATCCTGTTTGTGATCAGCAGAAACATAAAAAGCATGCTAGCAAATTGATTTTTGGCATTAATTGTAAGCAAAGAGCATTATACTGAGTACGGAGAGGGTGTTTTTTTTTTTTTTTCAGGCAGAAAAATTCTATTTTAGTATTTTAAAAGTGATTCTAGAAGATGCTGAGCTAAGCCCAACGGACATACTTTTCAAATACCATAAGGCAAAGAGCAGTTACTGAATCTCCTCAGTCTTATTAGCTTACATAAACATAAAAAATGTGAATAATGTTTAAAAAGCTAAATTCTCCAGATAATCCATAATCAGTAAATGTTCATTACTGAGATGTAGCAAATATGCATGAAATTTCCCTGGTGACATTTTGGTTACATGATTTAAAAGGCGTAGCAAAACTCTCCTCCACACAGGGCCAAGCAGAAACTTCTGCAGGCTCTAAAGGTCACTCAGCCACAGCTCGGACCTTCCTGGTCCCCTTCAGGAATGGGCAGGAGAAAATCAGAGTTCACCATCTCATTTTACAGCTCCAGTGATTTATAAATAAATCATCCTCACATGATGATTGATGTCTCCATATAAATAATTAAGTCTTGACCTTATGTTATGACACCTGCTAAATTTTTTGGCAATTGAAACCAGTGCTCAGGAGAGATTCTTGACACTGGATAAATAAAGGTGGGACTAGATTTGAGGGGGAGGGCAAGCCAGGTTTTTGTTTACCCTCATTTTGTTCTGTTTGATTCCATCAGCTAATTGATGATGATGATTATTAATCTCTGTTACCATCACCTCTATGGATTTAATTCCTGCCTGTGATTGCTGTTGGAAAGTTTGCTCCATTAGAAGCAGACTTTGATTAGATTTCTAGTAGTCACAGTTTCCCAGAGCTCCCCCAAATTGCTCTGTGACCTAGCCCAGGCACTTTACACCTATTTTTTTTTTTTTTTTTTTCTGATTTACTTTGCTCTGTGGCAGAGCTCCTGGGTGACACTGTCATTCTGCTCAACCAGTCTAGGTAGCAGGTGTCAGCAAAAGTTTAATTTGGAAGCTCATGAATTCAAAAGAAGAGCTTAATGGTTATCCCCAACACAGAGAGCTGCTGTGGCCTGCTCCTGGAAAAGAGAAAATCCCGAGGACATGAAAGGAATTGATGAGACACCAGGCATCTGACAAAATGAAATCTTTTTGGGATAAACTGGGGATAGCTTTCTCATCAAACGGTGAGCATCGTTAATAAACAAAATGGATTTAGCAACTGCATGTCTGATTCTCACTTCTGAAACTGTTTGGGTTTACCACCAATCATCCTCCCCCACTGGTACTGTATATACAGCCTGTTCTCTGAAGAGCTGCAACTTCTAAATCTTGCAATAAAACACAAACATTTCAGGGTAAGCATCTAACATAAAAAATGAGCATCTCTGTTTTTTTGGGTTTTTTTTTATGGCATGTTAACCTGCACGCACCACAAGTCAGCTACAGACAGAAAGCATCATTATAATACAATTATAGTAAGGGGCTTTCCTCACCCCTCCAAAAGCTTAAAACAATAACCGTGCAGCCACGCCTGGCCACGGCATCGTCCCTGGCTGCTTCCCCAGGCAGCAGCGGGGAATCCCGGGTGCCAGCGTGGTGCCTGGCTGCCCGCTCCCCATCCCCAGAGCCATGCTCCGAGCGCTCCCGGACAAAACCGCTCCTTGCTGGGCGTCTGACGAGTTTCGAACATGCACCTTCGCGAGGCCTGAAGGAGATGCACGGGGGCATTGCAAGGTCCGAGTTCCGCTATCGCCGGGCAGGGAACGCGGGACTTGCCGAGACACGCACCTCCGGGAAAACAGCACCTAAAGCAAACCCCCGGTTCTCTACAGATCAACTCCAGGAATGAGAAAGTGCCTTTCTACCTGCTCCTGCTTGCGCACGGACTGAACTCCGGGTGAACTGGATTTCCAGGCTAGGGAGATGCCGGCATTTATCAACTAGTTTGCTTTGGAT
>NW_008629103.1:0-7551 GCF_000691845.1 Merops nubicus
GTTTGGGAGTGAGGAGGGCTTGGCATGGGCAGGGAAGAGGTGTCCTGTGGTAGACAGGAGATGCCCTGTCGCTCAAAGCAGTGGTTTGGGCTCCCTAAGCTTGTGACTGACCATAAGGAATTTTGGGAGCAAAGGTAGAAGGGGCTGCTCTTCTGCCTTTGGCAGCTGGTCTGGTTGCCAAACTTCCCTCAAGAAACCTCTCCTTTGGCCCCGTGGGCAGTGTAATGGGTACAATAGTGCTTAGAGGCAACCGAGCTACAGTCGCCAGTGTTGGTTGCCGCAGAGCACTGCCTTCCTGAAGTTGGTGTTCCTGTGAAGCAAAGCCAGTTTTAAAAGGCCAAGGGCATAGCACTACTGCCTGGGCTCATGCTGCTCAGCAGTTCCTATTGCTCAGTATCAAGATCACCAACAGCAGATAACCAAGAAAAAAATGGACCTTTTACTGCAGAATTGCACTTAACCTTCAAAACCTTGGAACTCATTGAGTTGCTTGTTAAATCAGTTTTCAGTGTTAAGATGCCTGATTACCAGTATCTTTCTTTTCTCTTACTTACCTAAAATATAAATTTCTCAATTTTATTTTTGTTTTTATCTTGTAACTTTGTTTACTCTTCTCCAGTAAGGTGTTCCTTTCTGATGAAGCAACAGACCTCACAGATTTTGCACTTGGGAACTTTCAGTGATCAAATCCATAAATCTTCACACCTAAGAGTTACTGTAAGAATCTGATTAGCAAATAGTTTTGACAGACTCTTCACCTCTGTTATAGGTAAGGGGCAAGGTCCCTGTTTTCCTGCTGGGATGCCTGTGGAGTATTTTTCCCCACTTTATTTCTCAGTTACTTCACAAGGCCCACAGATGCCTCTCATTATTCTGGTGCATGTGAAAATGTGTCCTTATGGTACTAGGCTGCTAGTTTTTTCAGCTGTGGAGTCCCTGTGAAGATTTGGAACTACTCTTCCATAGTATTGTCAGTTCTTCCTATTCCAAAACCACCAGCAGTGTTGTATGAGAAACTTTCTATGCTCTTTTGGTGGGAATCTTACTTTAAATCATAGAATCCTTTAGGTTGGAAAAGACTTTTAGGATCATCAAGTCCAACCATTAAGCCATTAGGGCTCTAAAGTCCTCTGCTAAAACAGATCAGAATCTGTTAGGGTTGGAAGGGACCACAAGGATCCCCCAGTTCCAACCCCTCTGCCATGAGCAGGGACACCTCCCACTAGATCAGGCTGCCCAGAGCCTCATCCAGCCTGGCCTTAAAGACCCCCAGGGATGGGGCCTCAACCACCTCCCTGGGCAACCCATTCCAGGGTGGCTTCAATGTTGGGCTGTGCTCTGGGGAGTGCTTTTTTAGCACTCTAATATTTATATATATTAGAATATTATAAAGCACAGTGGATTTTAGCATGGCAAGATTCTGAGTTCAGGGCTAAGGCTGAGGGGAGACCTTATTGCACTCTACAGCTGCCTGAGAGGGGGTTGTAGTGAGTTGGGTGTTGGTCTCTTCTCCCAGGTAACCAGTGATAGTACAAGAGGAAATGGGCTTAAGTTGTGCCAAGGGACATTTAGATTGGATATTAGGAAGAATTTCTTTCCTGAAAGAGCAGTGAGGCTTTGGAACGGGCTGCCCAGGGAGGTGGTGGAGTCACCATCCCTGCAGGTGTTCAAAAAAAGTGGATGTGGTACTTCAGGACATGGTTTAGTGGTCACAGTCATGTTGGGTTGATGGTTGGACTTGATGACTTTAGAGGTCCTTTCCAACCTTGATGGTTCTATGATTAATATGCCATTCAGAGAGGTGACAACGGCACAGCAGCAGGTCAGCTGTCCCCTGTAAAACAGATGCCTCCTCTTCTTCCTCTGCTGTCAAATCTGCCAACAGCAGTAGGATGGGCCAGGTCTTTAGAAATTACTTCGCAGCCCTACAGGCCCCTGAAAATGCAGCAACGTTGGTCTCTGGCTGGTAGGTAGGTCCATCCACAGCTCTACCCTATGTACTTGTGCAGATGTGTACATCCAAGTTTGAGGAAAAAGCCCAAAGAGTTTAAGAGTTTTGCGTTATGGAGCTGAACATAGTAGCAAGGTTGTGTTGCCACCCAGCAGGGACTGATGGGCTGCTTGTGGCTCCTCATATGCTGCTTGTGAGGCCATCAGGCTGCTCCAGGAGTGCCATGGGTGGCAGTGGCTTATCAGAAGGTGCTTTTGAAGAGGAACAGATGTGTGAGGAGTCCCCTGCAGAATTTCTGGGGCAGAATCACCCCTTAGACACCAGCTAGGAAGAGAGATGGCAGCTTTTGAACCAGTTTCACAAGGTGTCCTTAAAGCAAGATGTAGCTGTATTTAGTCCACTAGGCAAAGGGGAATACCTCCAGTGGATTAGGAACATACCCTTTTTTTCCTTTTTCTTTCCTTTCTTTTTTGGAGGGGAGTGGGTGTGTGTTGGGTGGACACTTTGGGGGTTTTTATTTCCTTTAAAGCTGTGAATATATTTTTTTTTCAAATTAAATACTGCCTCTTACAGAGATTTGTTGAATCCTTACCTCTGCATTTACTTCTGATGTTCCACCTGTTTGCCAGTGTGCTTAGCCCCTCCAGGCAAAGAGGAGATTAGAGCCCAAATTTTCCATCATACAAACAGTGTATCTTAGCACTAGGCAAGGAGTCTGAAGGGGACATTCCTTTTTTGAAGGTAGGAGCCACCTGGGAAGGCTCAGAAGGGTTTGCTGATAGGCCTAACAGAGCACTTACCTTAAGGGTTCCTGTCCTGGGTCATGCCAGGATAGGGTTAATGTTCACAGGTGGCTGCAGCTGGGTGGGACCACAGCTGGGATAAGCAAATGAACCAGCCAATGGGGTATTCAACACCATACTGACATCACGCTCTCTATATAAGGGGAGGGTGTGGCCCATGAAGCAGGCATTTGTTTTCAGCGGGTGGCTTTAGCTCGTGGCCAGAGCGGGAAAAGCTGCGTCTTGATAAGGGATTTATGATAATAAACTTTTTTATGGTAATGAACTTGCTTTATCTATTATTTCACTGGTATTATCATTATTATTGTCTCCTCTATCTGTGTTGCTTTATTAAACTGGTCTTCTCTCAGCCCATAGGCTTTTTGTTTTCTCTTCCTCCCGATTCTCCTCCCCTGACACACAGAAGGGGAAGAGGTGCCGGGGAAGGGCAGCAGCCAGTGGCTGAAGCTTCCTCTCCACCTCAAGTAGCTTTCCTGAGTTCTCACACAGATCGTGCTGTTTGGGTTTCCACAGCACAGGCCATGCTGAAGGTCTCAACATTGTAGCTGGCCAACCAGAAGTGCACACAGCCTCCTTCCTGCAGGAATTCAGGGCCTGGCTGAAGTGCCTACATGGGCTTTGTTTACCAGGAAGAGGCTGTGTGACCTTCTGTAGCAGGAAATAGGCAGCGTTGACCTCAAGGCACTAGTCATGTGATGCTGCAAGGGTTGATTTTTCCCTGGTAAGATTGCTCCATTTCTTGAGGAAGGCCTCTGAGCACCAGAGGACAGGCGTGGTGGCTTCAGGCAGCGCTGCTGACTCGGCGCAGGGATGGAGATGGATGATGCCCACAGAAGTGTGGTATTGCACACCTTGGCTGTAGCACCACAGACGGCTTCTGCGCCACAGCTGAGGGACTCCATTAGGGCAGCAGTGACTCCAGCCCATACAGAGGGTGTTTGAAAGGTGTCACAGTGGCACCGAACAGTGGCAGAGGGCTGTGAGTGTCATTCTCCACCTTCTAAATCTTTGGGTAATTCCAGCAGGTAGCATCCATTCTGTGCTGGCTTTCCTGGCTCAGTCCTGTAGGCTGTTCCCACTGGCACAAGAATGTTGTATTAACAAGTGTGGGGGCAGGTGGGTTGGGTTTGTGGTATGGGATCATAGGATCATAGAAACACTTTGGTTGGAAAAGACTTTGAAGATCATCGAGTCCAGCCATTAACCCCACTCTACCATATCCCCAAGCATCACATATCCCGGGCTTTTAAACACATCCAGGTTTGGTGACTTAACCCCCTCCCTGGGCAGCCTGGTCCAATGCCTGACAACCTTTTCAGTGAAAAAGTTCTTCCTAAAATCCAGTGTAAACATCCCCTGGGGCATCTTGAGGCTGTTCCCTCTTGTTCTGTTACAAGTTCCTTTTGAGAAGGCACCAGTGCCTACCTCTCTACATCGTCCTTCCAGGTAGGACAAAGCAGTCTATGATGCGGAGGTGCCAGGGTTAGGAGAACTGCTGCTCTGCATGATGTGAGCTTGGCTTGTTAGTCGTTCCTTAGGCCTAGGAACCAGGAGTTGCTGTCTGGTGTGGGTGACAAGGACGCTACACTTCGCCAAAGCTTTGCGTAGATACTGGAAAGATCTGGAAAGGATCAATATCCTTAGTATCTTATGAGTGCGGGTCTGTGTTGAGCTAGCAGTGCAGTGTGGTCTGCACAAAAACTAGTGATCGTGCAGAAGGCTTTGTTATTTTGTGGATTTTTTTTCCAATTTTATGCCCTTGGGCTTTGTGCCAAGCAATTTCTACAGCTGAGATGAGTTTTTTTGGGCTGCCTGTCACTGAGGATTTGAGGCTGAGATCAAGTGTCTTGTTTGTCCCTCAGAGTTGAAGGACAGTAGATTTGACATCTGGGTGACAGAGCAGAAAACAAACAAAAGGAGGTTGGGAAAACAATAGTGTTACAGTGAGCATGGGACGTGTGGGTTCCAATACAGTTCTCTCCATAGTGTGGTATCTGTTAATGACCTCATAGGCTGGAATGTCAGTACAAATATATGTTTTGGCTCCTCATGAAACAACAGAGTGGAGATCTTTGACTCTGGGGTCATCTGTAGTCTTCACAGATGAATCCAAATTCTGGCTTCAAAACACTAGAGTTGGCCACAATCCACCTCATTTCTTTAATAGCCTATGGCAGCTTTTAATAATTTTCACAGACTCTTAAAATAATTCAGGTTAAAAGATACCTTGGGAAGTCATCTGGTCCAATCACCTGCTCAAAGTGCAAATAACCTGTTCTTCTATGGTTCTAAGATAAACTAAAAATCCATTTCAAGCAAAGAGCAAATGCAGTCAGTTCCCTTCAGCCTGCAGTTTGGCAGTGATGAGCAGTGGGGACTCAGAGTTTATAGGGGGGAAAACATCTAGATAGTCTTATAAGCTGGTATTATTATTATAAGATGTGCTAAAATACTGACCTGGCTTTTAAGTAAGGGAAACTGAACCAGGTTGTGATTATCTCCTACACTGCAGGGACAGGATTGTTGCCCACCGTGCTCTCACATGGGCAAAGCTGTGCTCGTATGACTCCAGTGACACTACAGCTGGAGCTCTGGCATTCATTGTGCAGGGCTCAAAGCTTAGAAAATGTCTTATTTCACTTGTAAATTGGGTGTGCTTTGCCCCAAAACTTACTCTGCTTTTTATGAAAACACATTTTAAGAGATAAATTCATTTTCACCTGGAAGGTTTTAAATAGGAGCAGATAAAGAAATAATTTTTCCCTGTAGAAATTTTCTTAGCAGAGAAAGAACATGGATAGGCAGAATTTAACTCCTGGACATCCTTCCTTTCTTCCTGCCACCTTCCGATGTATCCAGGCACATAATGTCCTTGTGGCAACTCTGAAAGATGTAGAAAAGAAATTCTAAATTAACCAGCTGCATATGTTTGTCCCTGCTTTTAATCCTGCAGTCACATCGAAAAGTGTGCTCTGCAGTTTTTGTTTCTCCTTTTTCATTCCTGTCTCTTATTCATCCTGTTCTCCTTCCTCACAGGTTCTTTCTGTGCACTTCTTGCAGGTGTTCATTGCCTTCTCACTTGGAGTGGCACTCATCTCAAAAAATGTTGCTGCCTGCAAACTTCTTTTGGGAAAGCCATTGTAGGTTCCCTTTGGAGGCAGTTGAGTTGAGCAGATAGGGATTGGAGCGGGTGGGACTGTGCTCTGAATGCCTTTGCTTAGGTCTCCATGGCTTGTAAAAGAGATGCAGGCTCTCCTCAGGTGCGGAGATCTGTGGAGTCAGTTCCCTGTGTGTGGTGTGAATGTGGCCTTTTTCATGTTGCACCGGGTCACTCACTTTCCTCTCACAGTGCACAGTAAGTACACGGCTTCAGCCTCTAAAGATGTCTTCAGTCACGTAGCGGTCGTTCCCGGGAGGGACAACGGTTAACTCACCCCTCGTAGCTACAGTCTCTGGTGGCTGTCCAAGCTCCCTGCACTAAGGCAGAGCTAGTCAGCAGCATGTGATTACTGATTTCCTTTCATCGGTGAGTGCTGCTTGGACGACAGCGTCCCGGCGGGAGTGCATTAGAGGTTTCCTCTGTAAGTACCGTTCCTTTCAAAACTGCTTTTCAGCAGCCTGCTGAAGGGTATGAGCGGGGTTTTAGCAGGCAGGCAGGCAGGCAGGCATCAGCAGCATCCTGCCCCTCGGCGGAGGCGGCGGTGGCTGGCTTGGATGCGCCTGGATTTTGCCCAGGAGCGTGCGGTTCCGATTCGCGGGCGCAGGTTTGTATACGGGCCTAATTACCCTCGGCGTGTGCAGCCCAACCACCCAGCAGCGCGCTTATAGCACTGTCCCTCAGAGCCACTGCCTCGGGAAGGAGCAGAGCTCGTATCAGAGGAGTGGGGCTGTCTCCAGCCAGCCCTGGGAGACGATGCTGAGAGCATATTGAAAAGCTGTCTTCAGCAAAAGCTTGCCAGTTTAACAACTCCGTGCACTGTTCCTATTGCACAGTGGGCTCTTTGACGCAACAGAAAGAGCTGCCTTTTTTTTTTCTGCCTTTTTTTTTTTGCTTCCTCTTAAATCCGCCTGGCCAATTTAAAGCTCGTGGATATTTCTTCTCCCTCGGGGAAAGCTTATGTGAGGATTTGCTTTTTTTAACAGTTCATTCCGCAAAACCGTTTTGTTTTTTTTTTTTTTTTTCTTGTTTGCTGTTAGAAAATGCTGGAGCTGAAGACAAGGCTTTCATTGCAGGTCAGTGGATGAACTCTTGACCAAAGCATTTAACACTTGCGTGTAGCTTTAGCAAGCACTGTAGTCTGGGAGGAAAAAGCAAGTTAACAAGGCTGTATCATTTGAGCCCATGTGTGCCTACTACTGGAATGGGATTCTTTTCTGGTCCTCAGTGACTGAGTTCTGCACAGATTATTTTGCCATCTTTTTTGTAGGCATATGTACCAAATTAATATTTTATTGAGAATTGAGGTGACATCACAGTTATGTCTGTATTATTTAACTCCTGAATGCTTCTACTCCCTCAAAATGCAATAAACCTTACTGTGAATTTCAAGTATAAAGTTTTTGCCTTTTTATTTGGCAAGAATTGTCTTTTTGAGTTGTAATTTTTTTTTTCCACTTCTTTTCAGCGCACTGTTCTGGGAAGCCTGTTACTCCTGGGCACACGCTGTCTGCAGGGAAGATAGTTATTTGCTGTTTTGTATTTCTTCTTAGATTGCTATCAAGGGAACTAAGAAAGGATGTAGACGTATTGTTCATGTCTCTCTTCAAGCTGTATGGGAGGTAAGGCAATCTCTTTCC
>NW_008629103.1:7582-40126 GCF_000691845.1 Merops nubicus
ATTAGAGGATGAAGGAGATGCAGTATTTTTTTCATTTATAGATACAAAGATTATCCTGTTGCTGTTTGGTTTTCTTGTTGGTAAAATATTATTATATTTATCACAAAGCTGTTCCTTGTCTATGTGACACTTAAAATTCTGTCTTGTTATTTCAACAATATCTACTACATATCTGTACGTATCTACTAGCTCATGTATACTAGATCAGTGAGAGATCATTTTTGTAATTGCTTCAGTTTTATCCTCCATTATTATCACACTAAGTGTGTGAGTGAGTGGATTTCTTGCCCTGGGTAGGCAATTCTTATGCAAACTTTGTAAAACTGAGTTTACAAATTGTTTCCACTGTGAATCACTTTCCTTGTGAGATGATGGGACTTTTATGGCAATGTTTAGCTGGAGTAAAATTGTTTTCAAACATATACAGTGCATTTTTGGTGTATTCTTTTTTTAACAGCACTCCAAAATAAAATAGAAAAAAAATAGTTCATATCAGATTGCTCATTTCCTTCTCCACTTAGTGTTGCCTGTTGTGGGAAGTATATAGCTTTGAAAGATTGAATCATTATTTTTGAGGGTCTGTACAGCTGAAAGGTGCCTCTTGCATCACTGGCCATATGCAACTGCATTCAAAATGGAATCTGTATGGGATACCACTGTTGGTGAGTTTATGTTTCTTTTCAAGCAGTTTAAGAACTTACCATTCACGGGAGGTGGATTTTTCTTTTAGCCTTTTCTGCAGCAAGGTTACAGTTTTTACAAGTCAAGATTTTGACACGTGCTTTCTATAATTGTGCTGTTATTTAAACCAAACCATCTGAGTCTTTGTGACATCTTTTACAAGGGGAAGTATGTTTTAAGACAGACATGCTGTACCACAGGTCCAAAAACATTTTTAATTTAGGAAAATGTTCTAAATCTATCTTATTTGGCTCCTCACATCTCTGAAACTGTTTGCTGTTTGCATTCCAAATAGTTTGGCTCCAGTCAAGAAATCTGTCTTTTAACAGTTTGTCAAGAGGCTTTCACTTGGGATGGGGTAGGGAATGATACAGAGTAGAGTTACAAGGCTACAGTGAATTATTTTTAAACTTATAGTGCAAAAATATTTACTACTATATGCATATACAATACTCAAATTAATAAGTTCATTCAAAGGTGGTTTTAAAACCCATTGAGGCTTAACTTTCTCTAATCAACATCACACCAAATCTTCTTAGCATTTTCTGTCATCTATTTTGGGGAGTTATAAATCCATATCCTGTCACACTGCAAATCCACAACTTATGTCTGCAACCTGTTTCCTACTGTCAAAAAGAAAAAGCCTAGTCCCTAATGTTGAAGTTATCTCAAGCTGAATGTGCCTAAAAAAAACCTTAAAATTAAGCAGTATAAGAATACACTCTTTATCTAACATGTTTTCTGAACAAACTAGACACCATCTCTGGTCCACCATCACTGGCAGAGGGTGTAATGGGCTACATTCCTTCCCTTCTGATTTCTATTTTTGTGAGGTAGTCAGTCCTGCTTCTCAAAGGGAAACCATGAGTTTTCAAAACCCATGATGTGTTGACATTTCTACTGATATTACTTTGCCTGAAAGCATGAATGGGGAAGTCGGATGAATGAAGTGGATGTCTTGGGGTGTTCTTTGGGATCTTTGGAGTTGAAGCCTATGCTGCAATATCTTACTGGATTCCAGCCTTCCTGCTTACCAACAATTACTGGAAGGTGTTTGTTTCTCCTGATGTTTGTGGTGCCAGCTTTCTAGCTAGCCAAGGTAGCAGAGCTTGTGGCTTGCTGTATTTCTCCTTGCATGCCCTGAACAGTGCCAAGTTAACTGGGTGCTTGTTTTATAGCCCTAGTGACCTGGTCTATGGATTGCCATACCTTTAGCAAGGAAGGTCAAGCTGTTGTCTAATTAGTCTAAATCGTGCACAACTCAAGCCAGGTTAAGAGGAAATTCGGTAAGAACTTTTATTTTAACAGTTAAAATAGGTGACACGGTTAGAAACACTTATGCAAGATATAGACAGAAAATAAAAGGCAAAAATGGTTTTTACTCCATCCTACTGATTTGATCCTCTTCTAACAAGATTTTCTTGTTTACACATAGCTTACCTTTCAGGTCACATCTATTAGAAAAAGCCTGTTCATGAGCCTCCATCAGTTAGTTACCCCTCTGATGAGAGAAAACTCCATCGCACCATGTTGTCAGGAGCATACCTCAGGCCATCTTCCCATTCTGGAGGAACTTCTCATATTCAGTCTTTTCTACGATTTTTTTTTTCTGATAGTGCAGTGTTAGTCTTTCATCCCCAAACCCATTTCATTTGTGTCTATCCAGACAAGGTGCCATCATTGTTCTTAATTATTTCATTATTAGAAACTGAAAGATCTCTTTATTAGTGTATGCATTACCTTCTTAGACTTGACTGGTTAGTCAAAAACTAGCCAGTCCCTTTGGGACTTAGTTTTCAGAAAAAAATGTCTTCATGGTGAACTGTATTCTCTACCAATGAGTACATTAACATATTCCGTGCTGTGCAGAGCTCTGACTGGCTTTTTCCTGACACTGACACAGAAGGTTGGTTGTCAGAAGATAGCACAGAGGTGTGGTTACTCTTGAAAGACGACCACTGAAGAAGGTGACAGGATGGAAGACTTGGGAGGCATAAACTAAAGAGTTTAAGGACCAAGGGCTAGAGAGAAGTGGATCTGTAGAGCACTTAGCAAATTGCTTTTCATTTAACTCTTTGGGGTGCAAACATTTCACCCAGATTATCTTATATGAGCCCCTGAGTGTGCAGCTGCAGTCTCTGTGAGGACCTCTCAGCACTATCTTAATATTACTAATAAGGAGTCATGTCTGAAGTCAGACTGAGGCCTGTGGCAGACTGCCATGATGCTGGAGGGCTTGACTGAGCCCTAGTGGTTTTGCTTATTCATGCAGTTGTGTAGGACCCTTTCCTTGTAACTTGATTGCACTTAGGCTTGAGAATAAAGACTTAGTTAAAAATACCACCCACTGAATGTCTCCCACATCCTGCAGGGAGTTTGACCAGCTCAGTGGCAGATGTCAGCATCTGCTTTGGGAAATGCCATGAGCCTGTTGATCAACTTGAAAGAACTTTATTCCATTCATTCTCCCTCAACTGCAGCAAAATACCAAAAGTTAGGGCCTTAAGAGCAGGATTCTGCTTGTTTCGGTCCATTAACTACTCATTTAGGATACAGCTATAGGTAGTAACTGCTCAGGGTACAGAAAGCCTGTCTTGGTGTTTCACACCTTCATTAGGAAATGCAGGCACAGCAGCCTGGTCTTCCAGACACTGTGCTTGGAATTCTTGATTGGGGTGTTCTTTGTATGGGTGCCTGTTGTAAAGTTTCTAGTGACTGGAAGGCATTAATCAATGGTGAGGATGTAGAGATTTTGCAGGTTGCTTTTGCTTTTTTTCCTCAGAAGTACTAATTTTGAGTCCATGCTTTGAAAGGTCAGCAGTTCAACCACTTCTAACTACATTTAACTACACATGCTGACAGAGAGGAATGCAGATTATTTACATCCCCTCTGTAGACTGTCAGAGGCAACCCAGACCATAGAGCTTCTTGCCTTTACTAGAACCTACAGAAGAAACGTAATAGTCAGTTCTGCAAAATTATTACTTTTCCATATACTGAAAGCAATATCCTTTTTGTTTAAAAAGCACAAGCTTAGCTCCTCAGTTTTAGAATAGGTGCAGTTCTGGATTCTGTTTTCTGGTTCATCATCAATAGGTTTGTTTGTTTGAGACTAAACTCTTAATACGCTACCTCTGTTCCATGCCAAGCACAGTTAAAGCCAATGGGAGTGTTCTTAAGAGTACATTAACATTAAACATTGCTGAGATTCAGCCTGCCCCAAAGTGTGTGAAGCTGCAGTTGTACTGTCCCCTTGAAGCCATATAGCCATTCTGCCCATTTAGTTGGTGGCTTGCTCCCAGCTCAGAAGGGGCTTGTAGAGGTGGTATGAGCCTAGTAAGGGCAACGGGGTCGCATGAAGTACGCAAGCATCCAAGTAAGTTCATTTTTGCTACTGATGTCTCTGAGCTAGGCTGGACAAGATCTAGCAAAGAGGATGAGGGGCAAACAATAGGAAAAAAACTTAGCAGGAAGTTTTTGTCTTCAATAGCAAAGAGGGGAGGTGATAGCTCTCGTTTCCAAGTCTCTGCCTGTGAGGCAGTGGGCTACCCTGCCACTTACGTGAATAGCTGTTGTCTACATGTTCATTGCCTTGATAACAGAGAAACGTAAACCAGGCTCTTGGGCATGGGCATCATCCTCCCGTTTGGAAAGAAAAGAATAACACAACAGTGATAAAAACACTGCTGAAGTGAAATCCTGGGGAAAAAAAATAATTTTGTTTCCTTTTTCCTCTCCATTGTGTGACTGAAAGTGGTCCTGCAGCTTACTGGCAACAAGACATGGAACAATATGCACTCCAGCAACCCTGGAACAGCGTGCAGATACCTCTGGGAGTTGTTTCTGCTGGAGAGGGTTGAAGCAGCTATAGGTTTCTGGCTTGTTATTTCTGCAAAACTCTTTTCTTTTGTTTTTTTTTAGCTAACGCTATAAATAGTTGACAGTTCTTAAATTGAATAATGCTCTCTTCCTCTCCAGGATGAGAAACTGGATAAAGATTTTTCAAGCCAAAAGCCTAACACCAGATATCCTTATTAATCATCTGTTCGTAATATTGCTCAGGTTTTGAGGGAATTCTTGTATTGTTCCTGTTTTGTGTATGGTGAGAAGACCCACCCAGAGTCTTTCTAGTAGGCCAGTGGCAGAACCAGAAGCAAGGCGTAAGACTCCTGCATTTTGGCTCAGAGTTCTGCCTATCAGGTTATCTTCTATTGTGTAGCCATATTTAGAAATTAGAATCACTTAATTTTCCAAGCATTTGAGCCATCTGCAACTCCACCTGGTTTGGAGATAGTTTGCTAAGTAATCACTGCCTTTGACAATAGGGTTGATAAAGAATTACATGGTAAAATATTCAAACCACAGGAGTGACTGAATGCCCAAAGGTCTCCCAGGCATGTGCGCTGAAGCAGATGACTTCAGTGACTTTCACACATTACTCAGACCATTATTGGTGGACACTGGTTTGTGTCCCATCTGCATCTTTTGCCAGGATGTGAATGGTGACAGGTAAGGAGACACCAAGGTGGTACTTCAGCCATATCTGG
Source organism: Merops nubicus (assembly GCF_000691845.1). NCBI lineage: Eukaryota > Metazoa > Chordata > Aves > Coraciiformes > Meropidae > Merops > Merops nubicus. The sequence continues at coordinate 12,811 of NW_008629103.1, forward strand.
AAGACCTTACAAGGCAGAACATTTCAGTCTTAAAAATAGGATTATAGGCCTCCTATAATTTAAGAGGGTTTTTTCACCTCTTTCTCCTTATGAATTTACTTCAGGGAAGGTAGCTGTGAAAGTGCTGGCCATGGTGATCATAACAGAATTGGGTGGAGTAGCACGTGCCAGTGATCAGTGGGGATCACTCCGTGTTGGAACAACGGGGCTCCCAGTTATGAAGGATGCATCGTGTGCATTTTCATTTTTTACCTTTTGTAACCAGTCACCCAACCCGTGACAGGGCTGTTAGATTTCAACTCATCCAGTCCAGAGCTTGTCTATCGTTGGGTTCTTTGCCCTCAGGTATCCTAGAACTGATGTTTTCATTAACATTTAGGGTGATCACACAGGTACTGATATCCTTCACAGTGGGAAACTTTAAGAGTTGTATTGATTTGGAAGGGAGGAGCTTTACTCTGGCACATCAGTCTTTCCTATGTGTGCTTTTAATGTGGAAAAATCATACCTTTTCAGTTAAAATAGTCTGAAAATAGAGGTAACAGTTTTAAAACACCCTTTTTACAGGAAACATTATTTTATTTGTGAGAAGGTGAAGCCTCTTGATTTCAGGGAAGGCATTTTGAGTAAACTTTTGGAAAGCTTGTAAAACTTTATTAGCAAAATATACAGTAGTGCGTATTTTGAGTTGGGTTACCTGCACTGTTTTTGTTCTCATCACAATGCTATTAAGTAATAAAAAAAATCTGAGTGGAGCATACAAGACATCAGAATATGGCTCAAATCCTAGCAAACTGAAACAGAAATATTTTAGATTGATGCCCTTATTATGAAAGTGGTGGTTACTAGCTTTAGAAACTGATGTAGGGATTTGTTTGAGCCATGGGCATAGAAAGCAGCCTAAAAAGCATGTCACTTACCTTCCAGTTTGCAGGATAGTGTAAGGGAATCCTGCAAGATTAAAGTCAGTGGTGGAGTTTTCTCATGCTTAATTGAACCAAGAATATATATTTATGAGTGAATTAATAAGCTATTCCACAAATAACCTAGCTTTCTCTGGGAATTATTCAGGAAATGAAAAGCACTTATGTAATGTGAAAGGAATGAAAGGAAAAATTCTTAGCAATAGAGAAAGGAAAATAAAGCTTCACTCTAAAATCCTTAGGAACTAACTAAACTAAGAAACTAGATCATTCCAAATGTAAAGTACATGCAAAAGTGTGATTTAAGACTACATCTCATAATCTCATAAAAGTATTGTATGAGTCAGTACCCCTGATTTTTAGATCTGGCCAAAAAGAGTTTAGAACTGTGTGTGCGTGTATGTTTACCTTTGTCCAAGTGTGGTTTAAACTTCCTTTTTCTCCCTTGATCCTGGATCTGCCTTTTGCTGTGGCAACCAGGTAGAAGAAGCTGAAAAAGATTGCTGGAACGTCCCTTATTTGCCAGCAGTTCCAGGGAGTGGTATGCGTGGCAGGAGGGCCAGAGCTAGATGGGATGTGTCGACGTGCCTTCTCCTCCAGCTGTGGGGAGTCCGTGGGAAGCAGAGCACTTCTCTTCCACCAGAAGCTTCTCTTACACTGGGGTGCTCCTTGTTCTTGCCTAGCGCAGGTGGGCGAGTGACCCACGTCCAGGGAAAAGGGAGGCTTTTTTTAGATTTAAGGGAGGTGTGCTACAGATTTTTTCCAGTAAGTGCAGGGCTGTATTTTTCTTGCCTTCCCTGCGGTTCATTCATTTGAGTTGGTGAAAACAGGCTCACCTGGTGCTAAAGCTTTTTGCTTTTTTCTGAGCTGGTTGTCCATTTCTTAGATTGCAATTAGAATCTTTTTGGCTGTGAGCTACTAGAAAGGTCATAGCTTCAGAGTTCAAGTCAAAGAAACTTGGCTGGCGACTGCTTAGTAATCTTGTAAACCTGTTAAACCTCAACAGAAGAGACACAAAGGTCTGAATTAGAGTTAGGAATTAAGATTTAACAAATACTTGGTTTCATGCTTTCCAAGGTGACAGCCAGCAAAGAGCCTCTGAAAAGGCTCTGCATCTCTGTTGGAACCCTCTGGCATTTTACTGAAGTCATCTCTATTTGTTTTTTAATCCCCATCCCCGATTCCAAGGATTTTTAACTTGTTTGATATAACGCTGTGATTTTACTTTCAGGCAACTCCACCATGCCCTTTATGTGGGTCACATATTCCTCCTCCTTGATATTGGTCTAGGATTTCTAATTATTTCCATATTCTTTGGGCTCAGTCACTGCACAGCCAATTGAAGCAGGCAGGCTGCTCGATGTCTTTTCCACTCCAGGAGTAATTTAATCAGAGAGGACTGCATTATTTTTTCAGAGAGCTGAGCTGTGCCTGCCAGGTGATCTTCAGTGGAGAACAGCATCATTATTAAAAAGGCTTAGGCATTTTGTGCCATTTTGTGCTTCTGCAACTTGCAGTGCAACTAATGGTACTATCTTGATGTTTTTTCTAATATGCATGATTCAAATGTAATCAGAGGAGGTGTAGAGAACAGGATGGATGAGTCATGGACCGTATTTATATTGTATGAGACTGTTTCAGAGCTGTTGAGTCCTGCAAGATCCTTAATCATTGCTGTGTTTGTGGTACTCACAGGGTGGATTAAGTCTGTTTCTTTACTTTTTCTTTGGAGTTCCACCCTGAAGTTAAAAAACCTTTAATGGAAATTTGGGATTGGTACATTCTCACAGAAATATTTAAACTTTTACAAACGGCAAGGGAGAGAACTGGCCATAAGGAGATGGCCTTCAAGGAGTCCTTACATCCATTATAATCTTTGCCTGAGTTGAGTAATGTGCTCCTCTCCAGACAACCAAACAGAATAAGTGAGCCTTTGCTCATATGGGGAACATTATGCCCATGAGAATTTCTTTCCACTGGGAATAGCTAACTGGATATCCCTTGCTATCAAGGAGAGCTCAGTGGAAGGGCAAGCTCTTTTCCAGAGTTACCAAGGAAAAGAAGGTGGGGGTGAGGCACATCACAGAGTGCTGGTGTGATAAGTGTCTGTGCTGTGATAATTTCTCGCTGCCGAACACTATTATTTTGGTGAACATCAACGTGAGGTGACAAATGCATTTTTCTTTGGAGTCTCTGGGTCAGGTTGTGAGCTGGTGGGCATGATTTCATGCTGGTGGAATCAAAATGGTCAACTGAGCATTGCCTGCTGGGAGTAGCACTGCAAAACAGTTTTCTCTTCAACTTTTTTTGTCTTTAAAAAAAAAAAAAAAAAAAAAAAAAGATGTATGAATATAAAAGATTGGAACCAAAATGTATCCACAAGTTTCTCTCAGTTGAGTATATACCACAATTAAAGTGATTTATAACAAAATTATCAGACTCTTGAAAAAATCCCTCAAACTGATATTTTAACCATTACAGGGCATGTTAAAAGCTTTCATCTTGGTCTGGGCTTTCTTAGGTTCTTGGGTTTTTCGCTGCAATTGTCACGGCAAGCTCCAGGGCTGGGTGTTGCTGTTAGTTCATCACACCTTGTTTCTGCTGCTCCTTCCTCCACAGAGGGAGGACTGCTCACACTCTTCCCCTGCTCCAACATGGGGGCCCTCCTGTGGGAGACAGTCCTTCACAAACTTCTCCAGCGTTAGTCCTTCCCATGGGCTACAGTTGTTCACAAACTCCTCAAGCTCTTCAAGAACTGCTCCAGCAAGTCCCTTCCATGGTGTTCAGTCCTTCAGGAAAAAACTGCTCCAGTGTGGGTCCCCCCCAGGGTCACAAGTCCTGCCAGTAAACCTGCTCTAGCATTGGCTCCTCTCTCTACAGGTCCACAGGTCCTGCCAGGAGCCTTCTCCAGTGCAGGCTGTCCACAGAGTCACAGGCTCCTTTGGGCATCCACCTGCTGAGGTGTGGGGTCCTCCACAGGCTGGAGGTGGATACCTGCTCCCCTGTTAACCTCCATGGGCTGCAGGTGGATACCTGCTCCACTGTGCGGGGGCACAGCCTGCCTCACCATGGGCTGCACCACGGGCTGCAGGGGAATCTCTGCTCAGGTGCTTGGAGCCCCTTCTCCCTCTCCTTGTTCTCTAACCTTGGTGTCTGCAGAGTTGTTTCACATATTCTCACTCCTCTCTCCAGCTGCAGTTCTGTTGCAGTTATTTTTTTTCCCCTTCTTAAATATGTTATCCCAGAGGTGCTACCACTGTTGCTGGTGGGCTTGACCTTGGCCAGTGGTGGGTCCATCATTTAGCTGACTGGTGTTGGCTCCATTTGACACAGGCGAAACTTCTAGCAGCTTCTTACAGAAGCCACCTATGTAGCCTCCCTGCTACCAAAACCTGGCCACACAAACCAAATACAGCCTGTTTTCTGGCTAGAACTTTAACTGCTTTCCTCAGCATACTGTGTCTTTTTCTTAAGTTTGGTGTTTGTTTGTTAATTGTATTGCATCTTTCTGGTGATCCAGATTAAAATGAACCTTTCAGTTAGGCTCTTCACTCTTCAAAAGTGTCTTTCAAGATAGAGTGTAAGAATTTCCAGATTGCATTGTTGTTTTTCGCATCAGAAAGCAGGCAGGACAACACTTACCAGTAGAGAAAGTTTGTTGCAATTCACAGGGGATAAACAGCTGATGTCTCCCCATTGTGATACCAAAGTCAGAATTAAGGCCTGAGCCTGCATTTGATTCCACACAGGCTGCCGTTAGAACTGGATTTTAGCCAGTCTCCCAAGCTATAACTGACATGAAGCTGTATTTGCTTTCATGTAGCACAGAGGTCCCAAAATAGATGACTTAAAATTATTCCAGACATGGCTCAGATGATACAGGAGGTAACACAGAAGTGAAGAGCTTCAGCCTTGCATAATTCATGTAGTCCTAGGATGCCAGGCTGGGATGCAGTACTGCTATTGTGATATACTGACACCATTGGCAATACTGCACTTTGTGTTCTCCTCTTTTGAATAGTCTTATTTAATGTTCAGAAATGTCACCTTATACTGAAATCAAATTTCCTGGCAGGTCCCAGCTACTGAAGGTTGACTCCTGATGAGACAGGGCAGAGAGCTGTTGTATGTAGCATTGTTTCAGCCTCTCTGGTGCTCTGGTCTCAGTGTCCTCTTAACTGTCTCCAGGGCACAACTCTCACACTGAACATCTGCGTTGGTCCAGGCTTTCACCAAGTGGAGGGAGCCTAAGGCCTCCCTCTTAGGCTGGCCTAAATCATGACATACTTACACAATAATTTTCATCTTTTCTGCAGCATCTCATCATGTGCAGTCTTGACAGCCTGTGCTTTGTGTCTCTTTCCAGGGTTCATTTGACAAATCCTATTTTTTTCCTATGTCTCAATGTTTGATTAACAGTTTACATAACTGTACTGTGATGCTAATTGCATTTTCTGTGATTAATCCAAGATGTGCAGACTGACACTGGATTTTTGGTGGTATAGTAACTGGGAAAGAGATCTACTTTGTCTTTACAAATATATTCAGATGCAACATATATTGACAAATGTTACCATTGTAATTCATGGAAAGATAGGCTGGAAAGTTTCTGAAAGATGAAAAATAATAATTAATTCCTATGAAGTGATGTTGGGGTGCTCAGCAAAGCAGTGCAAATATGTGGCAGGGACCTGGACTCCCACACTGTGGAAGGAAACGGGGCTGACACAAAGACCAAAGAGGTAACGCTCATCACCTATAAGGAACTGGGAAGTTCCTCCTGAAGAATAATCTGCATTCAAGGTTTTCAGATATGGCTCTTCTTCCCAGATGTCCCAGGAGCTCAGTTAGGAGTCAAGAGTTCTGAGCTGAAGTTGCTTTTTAATCACAGAGCAAGTGCAGATCCACACCAGAGAATTCCTCAGAAAACAATTCTTCCAGATGGCTTGTGGGAGATATCTAGGCTATGTTATGACCTTATCTTTCAGGCTCAGTTGCTGCTCACCATGGCAATGGGAACATTAGTGGGGGAATGCTGTTGGTAAATAAACACTGATACCTTTGATTCCACTGCAGCACTGGACAGATGGCTGAGAGTTTCTGAAGCACAGAGCTATGGGTCTGAGGAGAGGGGCAGAACAGTCAGAAGTGTGTGGGGAGGCAAAGCCAGACAGCAGCACCTGCCAAAGGTCAGAGAGAATGGCTAAGCTTTGTAGGCTGAAGATACGTAGGGATGTGGCTCTTCCGCTACTTGGGTTTTTTCCCCCCTTGGTTCTGGTCCAGGCCCTGCTGTGTTCTCTAAGGCTCTCTTGATGTTCTCTGGAGATATGTACATCTTGAACATGTGTCTGGTTTTGTTTTGGTTTGTTTTCCCCAAACACATTTCAGAATCCAATGAAGCTGCTACAGCTCCTTCTCTTCAGCAAACCCACTCCAAACCCTGTTGAGGTTTCGTGGCTCTTTGTAACTGCAAACCTACTTGCCTCCAAGTTCTTCACATTGCAAGGTTATTTTAGCAACAACATGTCTCTCATCTTTTGTCTCCACTTAACCTCTCACTTCTTCCTTCTGAACACGTTTTTCCACCCCTTCAGCAAAGCAAAGGGAGTTGTGTCCCAACAGCTCAAGTATATCAGTGCTAACAGCCAAACTGGAGGAGTGCTTGAGGACAGCGTGATTTAACCTAGTCCTTTCTGTTTCCTGGAATGACAGTTTTAGAGTGGAGCCTGTGGTCTGTATTTTCTGTTTGCATGTGTGTGGCCTGAGCATTCAGCACCTGAAAATCAGAGCCTGTAAGCAGCCTGGTCCTTTAGGAAGTCTAGTCTGCGCTACTTGTTTGCTTTAAGTGTTGCCTTGGCAGGCAATATATATCCACTCTTGCATACACAACGTTTATAATTTCGTTGCTGAGCTTAAATGGCATTGGCTTAATAAAAAAATTTAAAGTTTGTGTTTCTGTTCTTTAGTGAGTGTGTGCACATGATGCGAGGGCACAGAGCGAGTTGATGCTCTTTGAAGCTGCTTTCAGATGTTCTGTAACAGTGTATGTGTTGAGCTAATCAGAGGGATCTGACATTGAATGGATAAATTAAGGAGGAAAAGATGGTTATTGCATTTTGCAATGAAGTTAGGGCATGGACTGGTCTAAATCATGGCTCCAGGCTGGGGCATCTTGTCAGGTGGTCTACTTGTGATGTTCATCAGTAGCAGCTACTACTATTGTACTGCTGCTTTGGACTGACACAATACTTTACAAAGAATCGGTGCCAGAAAAACAAGTTGAGATTCAGCAGTTAATACTGTTCTAAGCCTTGGGAAGAACCTAAATTTTTTTTTTCCTTTAAAATGAAACTAAAACTTCCACAATAAATCATTATGACTTTAGTAATAATTCAATTTTCCCATTTATCTCATACATAAATACTCTCTGTATATTTTTATTTCAAGTGATTTGGAAAATAAGAAAAATCCAAAGTGTCCTGATGCCTGGTTATATTGATGGCCTTTGAGAATAAATTGGAAAAGTTATTGAGAAAGTGTACGTTTGCAGGGAAAAAGCAACAAAGGGTAACTAAATATTTTCAGCTGTAAGACTGAAAATAGTTTTCATGTTGTATCTGCCATGCCTTTGAAATCTACCTAGGAGGCATAAAATCAGAGATGTGAAAGGGTTTGCCTTCCATCACTACAGCTGGCTGCTGTTTTCAGTAGGAAATTATAGTTTGTAAATTTTCTCATTGGATTTATCAGGAGTTATTGAAGTAATCTGTGTGACTTCCTCATGTTATCTGACAGGTGTTAACAAGCTGTAGCATTGTGTCCTGGACACTGCATTTCTTTGAGCAGTGGGACAGAGGTGCTTTGCCCAGCCTATTTTGTCTGTGGCACAGGGAACTGTGCCTTGATGGTTTTCTCCTCCAGCAGAACTAGTGCTGCCCATTGCAAATGTTCCTCTTCTAGTATCATTATCATTACCTTAACTCATTGGCAAACTTCCCTTTTCCAAAGGAAAAAAAATCCCAGTGGCTATCCCAGTAATATCCTTTTGTGGGGTGACTTTTTTTTTTTCTTGGTTACATGTTTCCATGTTTCTCTTTAGTTAAATGAGAATTCTAGCTCTGCTTTCACAGTGCACCATCTCCTCATCTCTGCTACACTGGTGAAAGAAGTGGTGTGCCCTTTAGAAAGCTTTCTCAGTGTTCCCAGTGATGGGTGCAGTGTTTCCCAGCTGAGATGGATCAGGTGTTTGTAACACCAGGAAGTGGGCATGCTGCAGTCCTTAAAATCACATACCTTTGGTGTAGAATGTTTTTAAACAGAGCAAGCTGGGGCATCTTCTACAGATACGATGGAAGCGTCTTCTGATTATTTTGTGATTATTTGGACAGCTTTGCAGACTGAAATGGATGAAGCCTGAGAACTGACCTGTCTGATGAATATAGCCTGTGTTGTGCCAAAGTGTGGATCTGGGTTGAGGGAGGGCTGTGTTTTGCCAGTGCTTCGGAGCATGAGTGGTTGAACTTGTTTAGATCTTTGCAGGCCATAAAATGTGCTGCTCAGAAATGTCCTGTTGCGTGAGCCTCTAGTGGAGTGTGTTCTTGGGGAATGACCTGAGCGTGAATTACTCTGGAAAAGGAGACTGCCTAAAAGCAAGTCTTCCTACCCATTACAGTGAGTTGTCTTTACTTTTGCTTCCCTTTGGCTGGATATTAGGGACCCATATCTGAAGGGACTTCCATGTACAGTTCAGCATCTGAGGAAGCCGCTTTTCAGCCGCTCCTCTTGTCTCCCTTTAGACTGCAAATACTTTTTTGCCTGTCTAGTGGATAGAGAAGAGCCCATCCTCTAACTGCAACCTGTTGGGTTTTTTTCTGCCTGTAGCTGTACTCCTTAAACCACACTTTCACATTTAGAAAGGAGAATGTGCTTGGAGGAACTACATTTCATGGAGTGTCTCCTCTGGAAGTTAAGAATCATAGAATGGCTTAGGTTGGAAGGGACCCTAGAGATCATCTAATCCAACTGTCCTGCCACGGGTAGGGACGCCTCTCCACTAGAATAGGTTAAGAAGCAGTGGGTAGAACCTCCAGAGGTGCACACATCAAAATAATAATCCTGGGAGTGTGTACTTCTCAAAAGAAGGAAATGCAGAATGATACTGTGAGATCCGGACCCAGGTGTTTGCCTCACACCTGCTTCTCAAATTCCTTCTGTCTGCCCCTGAGTGACAGAATCTTGTGAAATTCCAGATCTGCCAACAAGAGAAATCTTGTTGTGTAGCAGCAGTATTTAGTTTTAGGCTCCTCATTTTGAAGGCTAAGACAAGATTCCAGAAGAGTCCTAATTTCAAGGTATTTACCATTTTCTTACTCTTTTTCCTCTGGACTGGAGCCATAGTTTGTACCATATTTAAAGTTTCTGGGCTGATTGCCAGCACTAATATGGCATTTCAGTAGACCAGCCATGCTGGTTCTGCTGAGGCTTCTGAAATAGCCTGTGCATCTGTTAGGGAGAATGAAGAAGCTATGGGCCACTGGCTGGTATTTGACGCCTTGCTGTCCTGACTGCCACAGTGTAGTGTTGAACAGTAAGGAACATCGTTGTTCTGGAGAGGGTTACTGTGTGGAGTATTGAGTAGAAAGAAGACCTAAGAGCACTCAAAGAGTTCTGGGAATCTGTGTAGGTTTCATCTGGAGCAGCCCCCAGTCCCTGGGAGCCTGGCAGTTCTGAGGGATGGCAGCGAGAGACCCCCCATGGAGCAGCTGGCTCTGACATCACTGATGACAATGGCAATATTTGCTACTCAAAGTTGGGACAAAATGGCTTTATTTATATAACCATCTGTTTGCAGTAGATTTGCACCATCTTTTTCTTTTATGCACAGATTACTTTTATATCCATATGTCACATTTTGCTGTTCTAACGGCTTCTCAAAGGAGTGCTATTTTTAAACCTGTAATAACGGATGTACACGACTCCTCAGCTACCAAGCAGCTTCTTAACTCAGATTGGTGCCTGGTTCTTGCATTACTTAGATTTTGAGTCAGCTATTCCTTTTGAGGTAGAGTATCTGGGATAAACCAGAAGCAGGTGAATAAAACCAAAGGGGAGGTCAAGAACATCTGGTTTTCATTGTATTCTTTCCATTTTCTGATGAGTGTGTCTTGGGTGTGCTGGACTTACTGGAGACATACCATACTGTTGCACTGCACAGATTTCATGATGTCAGGTAGTCCCATACAAGTGGCTGAGGTCATAAAATGAATGAGCAGCTGCACACTGGATTAGCTTTACAGGAGGCAAGTCAGTGTGTCAAAGTTACCAGGAGCGTTCCCAATTTACTGGCGCATTCCCTCAGTTGGGCTGCAGTCTTCTGTACTCTAATTATGTAAAATAAATCAGTTGGCTTAGTGTGATGATACTTACACATAGCTCTTCACTAAAATAATCATGTGAAATGGGTGGTCCGGGGGAGCATTTGCCCCCCCATCTGTAGGCATCTGACAGACTGTGTGGCTAAGTTAGCGAGGTACATTCCCTGGGCTCCCAGCAGGACTGTGGTTCTTGCTGTGTGTAGGTGGGTTCAGGGAGGTAACAACTCAGTAGCTAAGTGCAGGAGCCTGACCTTAGACAATGTGAGTGGATCTCTCAGCATGCATGTCTCTTACAGTAAACAAGGGAGAGCTCTGCCTGTGACTGTATCCCTGCCCCAGTGGGGTTGTCTGTAAGGTAACGATGTTCTTTCAGTTTTCCAGCTATTTTTGAGAGAATACACATCCTTTGTTCTTTTTGACTGCAACTTTAGTAGAGCCAGCTCAAGTACTAATCAAGAAGAGCAGCTGTTAGAAGTGGTTGTCCTTTTTCAGAAGCAGCTAAAAACAGTACCTAAACAGCTAGAAGCGGGTGGCTTCTCTGACAAGGCAGCAGATGGAAGAATACCAGTTCTGAAGCAGTGGAGGGTCAAAACCACATTAAAAATCCAGAGGAGTATCAAAGAAATGTAACATTTTCCAAATAGGAGAATTGTCTCTTGTGCCTCTAAAAAAACCAAATTTATGCTTAGGGAATAGGTTGACCAACAAAATTACAAAAGTTAGAAATGCTTCTCTGCTATACATGATTTTTTTGCACCTTCCAAGCACTTACTATCCTCTGTGAGAGGCAATGTGGACCATTAAATGTATGGCTGGTCTGATCTGCTCGGTCATGCAGCTTCTCTTGTCTATAGTTTCCTTCAAAAACATAGGGTTTTTCCACAGCTCTTCAATTTTACTGTTGAGTATTTCGTCATGCTTTCAATGTAACGTTAAGCTGAGTTTGTTGTCAAGGGTAAATACCAGAGGAGAGAAGTAAACCACCACAATCCCCTGTGCTTTCTTTTTCCTACTACTTAAAAATTCTCTTTCTGTGGAGTTTTTTTTAAAGCCAGGTATCAGTTGCCTTCTGTCACTTGCTCCATGTCCACAAACTGACACCATTTGTTCATATTTCTTCATTCTTTCCTATAGCATCTTTCAGCTGATGTTGCTCAACTAACATTTTCCATCAACGGTTGCTGTCCTTCCTCTTTTAGGCAAGAAAGCATTAAGTTCTTTTGTCATTTGTTCTTAAGATGCCAGTTCTGGAAAACTCTGCCAGTTAAATTGACTGCAGCTAGGAAAAGGAGATGCTTTCTCATCAACAGGAGAATGATTATTCTTGTAGGGACCATTGAAATACTTGTAGTGAGACATTTTGTTGCTGTTAATAATAGCCCTTGTTGAGTTAATCCTTTGATAATATAAAAATACACAGAAGTAAGCTGGTGGAGGTGTAAAGATAAAAGAAGTATAGGTCTCACCTGGTTTATATGGAAACTTTCAGGGATTTCATTAGTGTAACAGGATTTCCACCTCTGATGTGTGAGATTGCAGGAACTTATACTTCATATCTACTCCTCAGCTGGATATTAAAGCTTATTAATAATGAAATCAGTAAAAGTAGTCAGTTATCAGTATAAGGACTGCACTGGGACCTTAAATCTTTCAGTCTACAGCCCAGAATGCATTGCACGATTGCAGTAAACCTTTCAGAGGAGTTAATGGGACAATATACACTTGTAGGAGACTACAGAAAACAACTGCATTTCCTGCTCCATGAGTGAGAAAATAGGCAGACTAGAGAACATCGACCTGTGGGCAGAAATATCTTCCTCTGAGTTAAGCTGCCACGGGTTCTCATTGAAAATGGTACAGTTTTCATATTCCACAGAAAAAAATATATTAAAAGGAAGGGAAGGGAGAAATCTGTAAAGGCATAGAAGCAATGTCTTTTTATTTCATTGGCTTGTGTAGCTGTGCAAGCACGCATTCTAGCCAATCTTTGTTAAAATAAAAAATAATGTTATCGTTTGCAGGCAGGTTACCATATGAACAGAAACAAAGACTTGGTAGCACGAAGCTTCATCTCATAAGGAAATCTCTTTTCTTCAAATATTCTGGTAGGCTATGAGAATTATACTTGTTTTTCTTTTCTGTTCCTGTTCTTGGGAAAGATTTAATAATGCACATAATTCCAGGAAACTTTTATTTAAAAAGATTAAATATCCTTAAAAAAAACCCTAAAAGTAATTGAGTTTGCATCAACTTTGATACATGACTTGTTAAATCAAATGAAGCCAGATAACTTTGTGATGCAACAAGGGAAAAAAAGCTATAGTCTAAGTTCATATTGTATGTATTATTTCATAACTTTCCATGAAATGTGCCTTGCTTCTGACTGAAGCCTGAAACTGTTGTTTTAAAAAAGAGGTTCTTTGGAACCTTTCAGGAAATGCTGACCTGACTGCAGGGTGTACTTCTGTATAACAAAAGCGAGGGGTGGGGGAAGATAGTTTTTACTGGCAAGGGAAACTGGCTTTATTTATGTCATCAATCAACTCCGTGTTAGAGAATCAGGATGCCTCGTGTGTGACTGTTAATATTTAACACATCTCTAGCTGAATGATTGGCTTTTAACAGCTATTGACAACTGTACTATAACTGCAACTAAAATATCCCTAGTAAACTGCAACTCCAGATACCAATAGAGTCCAATGAGGGAACTGAAATTTCTTGATGATCAGTGAGAACTTAAATTCTCTTTATGGATGTAAATTAGTCTATCAGACATCTGTAAATTAGTGTATCAGTGTACTTGTTCAAACTGAGGTATTTTACAAGGAAATTGAAAGCATAGATCCCATTTTCAATAAGACTTGAAGATCAGAAATGAAATCTTCTAAGATTTAAACCAAAGATTCTAACCAAAGTAGCTGTGAGATGCCTCATTAACACTTGAAACATGTGGCTTGTATTACTTAACTAAAGGATATAGAAATGTGATGACTTTTTTTCATCAAATTAAAAAAAAAATTGATTTTCTTACAGCCATTTCACCAAAAGTGCTGTTTTCTGTGGGCCTGTGTACTTTCTGGCATTTTCAAAGAAACCCACAAAACCTGACATGGAGTGAAAAGATGAAGCACTGTGATTTTTTACATTAAAAAAAGAAGACCTTCTTAACCTATTAAAATATTTTATTTAAAAGTAAATCCATGTAAGTTGTAGATTATCATACAAAGGTGAACATCTTCATTCTCTTGGTATCAATTTACCTAAGTAAAACTTTGTAGATGGCTGTGTTTTGCCAGATAGTTTTTTACTTTTTGGTAAAAGTCTTCAGGGATTTTTCCCAATTCCTTTTTGAAAGAAGAATTTCATGGCCAAGTAGATAGACTGTTCAGTATTAAATATAGAATACCCTCCTTTCTTTTTCCCTTCTGCGTGGATCATTGCTGCAGAGACTTTGCTGTGTTTTATCTTTTCAAGTTTCCATAATAGTTGGCTAGTTTAATGATGACAGTGAAGTCAATGAGATTCAAATATTATGTGAGCCTCAAATTTAAAAGATGAAATAAATATTTGGAAACTTTCTAGAGAAAGAGAAAAAATATTTTCTTCAAAAAACTAAATAGCCTTGGGCTTTTGAAAGAATTGCTAGGAGTCTCTTTTGTGATATGTCAGGGAAATGCTAGGACTTTGATCAAAACCACATATCAAAACAGTGGTGGTGAACTAAAGGGGGCTCTGTGATACGTGTTGTTTCATGGTAAGTAAGTGCTAACCTGGAGGAGGAAGGAAACAGGGGCTGAGTCAGGGGACTGGCTCTTCCTGCCCATCAGTACTGACCAGACTGATAGGGAAATGCACATTAGCAGAGCCTGGGCCTTGGCACGTGAGCTATGAGAGCTGTCAGTGCTGCATGTTTTGGAGCTGTGTGTTTTAGAGCTTGGGTAACCTGTCTCAATACTGAACTGGGCTGCAATAATTTTCTGGCTTCCTGGTTTAGTTTGTGGCCTGAAACTTTATTTTCTTTCGTAATGTAAACCGTAGCTTAACAGTAGTCTTGGTCAGCAATATTAGTCCCTCTCCTGAAAATTCTTGCTCAGCCTGGGTAACATACCAAACCCTTTACACCTTATCTACCAAGATGTTTTTTTCTCTTGTCCTCTGTACTTTTAATTATTTTATTGGAAGCACTGTCTTGATACCACACTCCACAGCAAATTTCATATGAAGAACAGGGAGCACAAAATTTTTTGCTCTGCATTAGCATGAGAATATAACATTAGACTTGTAGAAGCCAGATGTCTTCCTCAGTTCCCATGTGCCAGACTCAGGAGGGAGAAAACCTCCTATGCTGCCAACTCTGCTGGAGATAAGCAAGTTCAAGTCCACCGCCTAGCTTGGTACAGGGGATTCTGGCTGCACCAGGGGATTTCTGACAAGGAGAGGAAGAGGGAACCTCCAGGTCAGACTGGATTGTTCAGACATCTTTGCTACTATATTATATACTATGCTTTAGCAACTATATTGCTACTTTACAAGGACTTTGATAGGATAGGGACCTTAAGTCACTGTTATTGTACTTTATCACCTAACAGCTTTTCTCAAAGCAGTGGACTTCCACTGAACTTTGGCGATGCAGCTGAAAGGCTGATCTGCCAGCAGCTAAACGTGTAAGTGCTTATATAGCCCTGACTAAAGCAGTCCTAGATAAATACCATGACATGCACAGACTGCTTTCCACTCTGCAGCTCAGCCCAGCTAGGTTTTCCTGTGCCTGAACACAACTTCGTCATGCATGTCTGTGCATTTTATCAGAGGATAAGGGACTCTTCTGCTTAGCTAGGTACATGCTGACCCATGACCTATGTTAGAGGTCTGTGTGCGTGCACT
The DNA here is from genome assembly GCF_000691845.1 of Merops nubicus. NCBI lineage: Eukaryota > Metazoa > Chordata > Aves > Coraciiformes > Meropidae > Merops > Merops nubicus. The sequence continues at coordinate 27,992 of NW_008629103.1, forward strand.
GGGCTCCAGATTCCATTGACAGTCCATCTGTGGTACTGTGTGATGTACATCTGGCAGAATCCTTAGGGCTCCTGGCATAAAGTGACATGAGTATGTACTTTGTACAGAAAATATTTAAAGCAAGAATCGTGTGATGCAGTCATGAAGAGACGAGTCTAAACCCACAGGCATTCGTAGTGTGTCCCTATGTAGGTGTAGATCCCCTCATTTTTACAGGCCCTACTGCTGTTGACCTGAGCTACTTCTGTAGGGCTGTGACCTTCTTTGTTCTTGAAAGGAATGATTGCTCATTCCTGTGGTGGCAGTCAGTTTTATTTTGCTTCTGTAGATCACCGAGTGTGCGTGTGTCAACATTTCAAAGTGAAGGAACAGCATTTTTTCCCAGCTCTAGACTTAAATGGATACACAAAATTTATCCTCTTATTTGTTTTAATCAGGAAATACTAATGAATTTTGTGTTCTATCCATCTTATAATGCTGACTCTCTGAGCCATTTCAGAAGCTGATATAGCTTGATGCTATGTTAAAACTGAGTTTAGCCTTTCTGGAAGCCTTCTATATGCAGAGCAATTGTTGAATTAAATCTTAAAATTAAGTAAATTGGGGTAGTATCTTTTAGTTGTTCCCTGGCTGTAGCCTGTCTGTGTTTTGTTATCCAATTTCCTGCAAAAAGAAACCATTTTCACAGTTAGTATGCTGTTACCCTTGATATTGTATAGGTCTGTTGCAGCATCACGTATGGCTTGTATCATCATCAGGTTGGCTTGTATCAGTGTAGTGTAGCCAGCAGGGCTGGGGAGGTGGTTGTGCCCCTGGACTCGGCACTGGTGAGGCCACACCTCGAGTACTGGGTTCAGTTTTGGGCACCTCAATACAAGAAAGACACTGACATGCTTGAGAAGGTCCAGAGAAGGGCAACAAAGCTGGTGAAGGGCCTAGAGCACAAGTCTTGTGAGAAGTGGCTGAGGGAACTGGGGTTATTAAGTCTCAAGAAAAGGAGGCTCCAAGGACATCTTCTAGCTCTCTACAACTACCTGGAAGAAGGTTGTATCAAGGTGGGGCTTGGTCTCTTCTCCCAAGTAAGACGTCACAGGACAAGGGGAAATGGTCTCAAGTTGCACCAGGAGAGGTTTAGGTTGGATATTAGGAAAAACTTCTTTACCAAAAGCATTACCAAGCCCTGGAACAGGCTGTCCAGGGCAGTGGTGAACTCACCACTCCTGGAGGTACTTAAAGGATGTGTAGATGTGTTGTCTAGGACCGTTGTTTAGTGATGAACTGGCAGTGCTAAGGTTAATGGTTGGACTTGATAGATCTTAAACCTCTTTTCCAACCTAAACAATTCTATGATTCTATGTGATTGGAGTAAAATACTCCTTTTTCACACATCTATGGAACTGAAATGACACTTACCTAGATGAAATCGCACTGAAGATCCTGTTCAGGTGTCAGTCTTCCAGCTAAGTTGGACACCTCAGCTGTGCTACCCAACCATTAATCTTTAGGACTGACAACTATGATGGTTTGTAAACTTGCTCTTAAAAGACCAGGCTGAACTCCAGGTCAACTCAATTGCATATTTTCCATCTCCATTTTAGCAAAGTTCAAAACACTTTGGAAGCAACTGATTTCCTAAAACTTCAGGTCAGAGCTTGCTAATGAGAAATGGTACTTTAGAGAAAATGTTGTTTCTTTTCTGAGGTAGCATGGAGTTAGTTTTTATGAGTCACAGCATCTTTGAAGCAGCAGCGCATGCTTGTCACCTCTTCTCTGTGTTTTCCCTTTTGGAGCTTGACAGGGCATGCATCTGACACATTGCCTGCTGCAGAATCAATAGAGTGGTGGAAACTTCCAGGAAAGTCCCTTAAAGGAAATGTCCTGTAGCACCCCCAACTAGCAGTTGTACTGAGAATGTGCATGTTTATAACACCTACATGTCAGTGTGTTTACCAGAGAGCGTCTTGTGGTTTTAAGGTGGAAATCTGAGTGTTTCATATGAAAAAAATAACATTCCTAATACAGACTCCTGCAATTGCTGATTATTGATATGTGGAAAACTGCCAAGTCTTTCACAGGTACCAGCATTATCAGATTCTTGTCTTTATTCAGCCTTTTATTTCATTCAGCCCTGGACAGAGGAACTGGCTTAAGATGTAGTTGAGAAAACATGATTTGGCATTAAAAAGAACTAATTTATTTTTGCATTTCCTCCACATGCACCTTAAACACTTGTGTGAGACTAGATTTTAATCCCTGTGACATGTCCCATTCTGCTGAGTGGCTTGAACTTCTGCTGAGGAACTAAGGGGAAAAAAATCTTGTGTGTAACATTTAGAACAGACTAATTTGTCTGCAGTGCTATGCGCAGTCCTCGTAGTTAAAAAGTTCAAGGCAAATGCCAAGTGGCTGCAGAACGTCTCAAGTTGTTTTTTGGTGTTTTTCTGTTGGTTGGTTGGTTTTGGGTTTTGTTTTTTAAGGCACTTAAATTCTGGGTGAAACATATGTTTCTTCCTCCATGCAGCTCATTTTGGAGATGAATATGATTCTAGTGAAATCTCACTGTGAAGTATGCTGCTGTTCCCTGAAGATGTTTCAAACACCTACATGAAAACTAATTGCAGCTTCTGCCATTCACTGCCTCTATTAAAAAAAAAAAAAAGAAAAAAAGGCAATTTCAAGAAGTTTTATGAGCTAAAATGGTATTTGCCAGTCTGCAATAGGAAGCTGTGGCAGAAAATACTTGAAAACATGGGATTATTTGGCTTTGCCCATGCCATATGTGCTGAGAGATCACTGCCTCTGCAAGCATGACTGTTCTTTTGCCACCCATTTCTGTTCTCTATGTGCAGATCAAGGAGAGTATAGAGCTCAGAGGGGAGATACAAATACAGAGGGGTATTGGTTTGTGTCTCTTCCTTCTGCACAAATTCTCAGTTTGGTTTTGGGGAGTCAAAAATTCAGTCTTGAAATATGTTGTCTTTTCTGTGCAGAGATGAATTTCCTGTATCTCTATAGTCCATTAAAAATCCAAGTGCTGGTTAGTAACTGTGGTGGGTGCATACCATCCAAAATTTCAAACCAACCGACTTTCTTAAGTTTTACCACTCACAATGACTGGGTGCAGCACCTTCCACTGTGCAGAGCTGTTTACACAGTTCTTACAGTGATGACAGAACCTGTTCCTGTGTTTAGATAATTTTTGGGCCCAGGCCCCTTGAAAACAAGTGAAAAGCACCTCTGTGGGCTGGGCCAACTTATGGTTGGGATAACAGGTCGAGTTGAGGTTGGAGATTTTTTTGCAAACAGAGGCTTTTTTATAATTCATGTCCTTTTCCTCAGCTCTCAGACTAACCACTGCGTATTCGTTAAAGAAGCTTTTTGCAAAGAAACTTTGCGAATAATATCGCTTGATGCAGCCGACTGCTGTGAAATACAGACATGTTTTTGTCAGTTCCTGGAAAAAAAATGACATTTCAGTTTGTCTCGCTTTCATCTCGGGCTCTCTCAGCTGGTGTGAAACTGTGTAGGTCTGGTGAAATCAACAGAAGGGTTGTTAGGAGGATTTACCATCCCTAGCTTTCTGGTGCTGTCTGTGCAGCTGAGATGACTTAGCTGTGACTACCTTCAGTGTTGGCTTAAAGTAATCTGCTTTTTTTGGCACCGGTGTGGATCGGGACTGCTTTCATAAGCATGCCCATGAGATAGCAGTACAGTAACGGTTGTATATTTGTCAGTCACTGCAAGGCAACACCACCGAAGCCACCAATACCTTCTAATAAAACAGCTCTGGCGACGGAGAGCAAGTAATGAGTGCTTCTTGTCAGAATGCCTCCAGTCGTGACAGTAAAATCCCCATGAAGAAGGTGGAAATCCCCATCGCCTGAATTTCTTGTTATGAGGATGGTGGTTCAAAGGACAGAGTACCTCAATTAATGTACTGCCCTAAGTGTTTCTAAAGATGCATCGTAGATGCCTGAGATTACAAACCAGAAAAACAGATAGGAAAGGAAGTGTACCCTGCAAAGAGACACAGTATGTTTTAGTGAAGATAGCTATACATGTACACACGTATATATTTTAAGGTCAACATTTGAACAGCTCTTTACCCAAAACTCAAATCTGTTGCTGCTTATAGAAGTGAAATTGTGTGTTTGTCTAAGCCATTGAGATGTAATTTCAGTTTATACCATGTTAGCACAACTAATCCTTTCAGTGATGTTCAGCTTCTGCCAATTCAGTCAATGAACTAATTGTGTGAAGTGAAGCATACAAGCACAGCAGTGTTTTATGTACTACATCCTACCACTTCCTGACCCTGTCTCACTGCACACTACCTTCTTGCAGTCTTCTAGCCAGATCTCTTGTAGAGCTAGAAATGCCCAGATTAATTTTCCTTGCTTTGACAAGCTCCTTTACATTGCAGAAGACCAGCTTTTATAGTGCATCCATAGGAAGCATCTCTACTACAGCCTTTCACCACACAGGAGACAGGCTGAAGATGTAGGCAGCTGGAAAATGTGAGAGCAACGAAGAGGTGTTCTGAGGTTGGCAGTGCTTTTTATAGTACGTGCATTTTCTGGGAAGGGCAAAAGAAGGGAGATAAACAGAAGATGCTTGTGGCAAGCTGAGAAGTAGCTGTAGCAGACCAAGATGTTCCAAAGAGAAGATCACAGCAAAAAGGTAAGGGTGCCAACTTTGTCCTGTCCTTTCTTCTACTGCTTGAATATTTTCTTCAACAGCAACAATTCTTCCTTTGAAAACGCTGACATTTTCTGGCAAATCCTCTAAATACTGTAACAGGAGTTCAGGATTACTTTGAGAAAAATAAAGTAGTATTTTTATAGGTCACTCCATCCCCTTCAATTCCTACTCTAAGAGTGGTGGTGGGAGGGTGGTTCTAGAAGCTCCGCAGACTGATAAAATATTAGTAACAGTTCAAAGCTCAGCAATGTCTCTGCATAACTGCTGTATATGGAGTAATAGTCAAGACATGGGAGGGGAAGTCATGTAGCCATTGACAAAAAGATTTTTGACTCAAGACAAGAAAAACTCAAAATAACTCTGAAACTTATTCTTAGATAAACTGTGTTTATTTAAGGGTCTGTTGGCAAGGCTGTATGACTAAAAGGACTGTGAATCTCTGTTGTTGAAAGCAGTGTCATAATGTCATGGAAGCATCCAAGGGGAGAGCATCAATCATTTTATCGTGTTCAAGGCAAACAAAGCAGCGTCACTCTGTGATCTAGGATGCTACTCAGCCTTGGCCTAAGTCTCCTCTCAGTTGAGTAAATGATGAAGTTTCCTGCATTGGCATGGATTTGGACCAAAACTGAGGGATTTTGAAAATCCCACTGGTAGTGTTCTCAGTGCAACTATTTTAATGTAGCTTACAGCTAGATCAATATTCATGTTCAGTCATCTATTTTTTCTCTACTGTTTCTGAGTATACTGAAGGAATTCTTGCTAAAAATGATAATGTTCACAGTTTTAACTTCTCTTAATTTAAAAAATACCTAAGCCAGCTTTCACTAAACCTATTCTGTGGTCTTCACTCTTGGGCAGAGAGTATATGTGGAAAATACAGTAGTACCATACATTGCTGCAAAGCTTTTTATAACATTATGAGAAACAGAAGTCGGCCTTAAAATTATATCATAGTCTGCAATGATGACAGCTTCTTAGATGGAAACAAGCTTCCCCTGGTTTTGAAAAAGACTTGGTCTGAAAGCTCCTGTGAAAATCCCATCCCTAGTTCCTCGGCTTTTATGGGAGCCTCTGGTAGGATATGTCAAACAGTGTTAGTTGCAGCAACTGGTCTTAATAACAGTTTCTAGTTTCTTGCTCTCAAGTTTCTGCTCCAGGAGAGGCTTTGTGTGCTCAAATGGGACCACATTTGCCACCTGCTGTTTTGGAAAACACGGCTGAAAGCGGAAATGTGTGTGGTAGCTGTGGGACTATCTACCTTCAAAATCTGAACACCGTAACATCTCACCAGAAAGTAGCAGATGATGACTTCCTTATATTTCTAAAGCATGGCAGACTTTGAGGCCTGAATTAGTTTTTCATTGGCGATGGGCCAAGTCATATTATTAAAATAAAACACATACATGCAGGATTTTTCTGCTTAAGGGTTTTGGCACTTTTTGAGTCTTAGCACAAGCGCTTCACTGATCTGAGATCTGCCATAACAGTTGAAAAATTAGATAAAATCTTAGAACAACCTCAACGGTCAGGACTGGATGACCAAATTCTAACATGCTTGAATGACTGTCCTTGTCATTTGTCTTTCAGGCCCTCAGGCTCTGTCAGCCAGCAGCTGATGATGTTGCAGCAGCATAGATGTTGCCATGAGGATCAGGAGGTGTCCTGTCTGCCTCACAGCTTGTCTTTCGGTCCTGCTGGGTAAACACCAGAGAGTTCCCAATACAGAGGGAGAGCCCACGTTTTAAGAGAGCTGACAAGCCAGTTCCTGCACATACATGCATCTGTGTAAGAGTACGCCAAGTCCAGGGGCCTCTGTGGGACTGCATGAATGTAAGAACTGTTGTATGTATGGGGTTAGACTCTGCTTTTTGAGAGATGATGCTCCGACGAGGGTTTGTTCTACTTCTCCCCCGACTTGTAGGCCTGCTGGTGGTGGCCTGTTGCTCGGTGTCTATTGTTTATATGTTGGCTTGCACACCCAAGGGTGACAGCCAGCAGCTTGCCTTGCCCAGGGTGCACGGCCCAACTGCAAAGGAGGGGTATGAAGCCATTCTGCAAGAGCGAGAAGAGCAACACCGCATCTACATCATCAGCTTGAAGAAACAAATTGCCCAGCTGAAGGCTGAGCTCCAGGGCAGGAGTGAGCAGCTTAAGAACGTGCAGGACCAGTACCCAGACCCCGTGGACATTCGGCTTGACCACAACAACCCGGAGAAGGCCCAGGCTAACCTGCTGGCTTTCCTGCGTTCCCAAATAGACAGAGCAGAGGTGCACAGCGGCGTTAAGCTGTCCACAGAGTATGCGGCTGTGCCCTTTGAGAGCTTTACCCTGCAGAAGGTGTACCAGCTGGAGACAGGGCTGACACGCCACCCAGAAGAGAAACCTGTAAGGAAGGATAAGCGAGACGAGTTGACAGAGGTGATCGAGTTAGCTCTTGGGAGTCTGAACAATCCAGAGGGGGACAGCAACACAAAACACCGTGTATACACAGCATCCGACTTCATTGAAGGTTTGTATGCAGGCAACAGGTTAGAAGGTCCACGTAGTGCTGGTGAGAGGTTCTGGTGCTGACTGTGTGGCTGAGGGAAATGAGCATTACCTCAGAGCACAGATCTCTGGACGGCGTTAGTGCTGTGACCCAGAGATGCTGTCTTGAGCACAACTGCAGAACAGGAACTGTTCTGGGGAACGGGACTTGATGATAACAGGGCCTGCCAGTCTCTCATGGTGACCCCCCATGTGCACTTGCAGCTCTCTAGTCATGCACACACCTCAGAACTGACAAAGCAAGGAATGAACGACCAGGCTGCAATCCCAGATCAGTTACCGGTTTTAAGATGGACAACTGCAGTTCAAATCCAAACTCCAATCTTACCCTTAATTCCACCTGCACAGCTCTGGTAGAGTCAGAGTGACAAGACAGGGTTGGAAGACAGTGGCTGAGGAGACCAGTAGCTCAGCTTGTACCACCTACAATTTCAAATGACTAGGGAAGCTTAACCTTTGCAGGGTAACTCCTGTGCTGGGAGTGGTGCACCTTAGCCCTTGGATTCTAAAACGAGCTAAACAGTCTTTACCCTCACATGTAATATTGAGGCAGTAAGGGTGGATTTTCAAAATATGTTTTTACAGTTTCTTATAGGAGCTTAAAAAGCATGTATGACTATTTGGCACCAGCTCTTTCATGGGGAGAAGGCAAGGGGAAAGGAGGAGATATTTCTTGCTGTACATTGCTTAATATTCCATTAAATTTACCCTTTTGCTTACAGCTCTGCCTTTATGCACAGTCAAGGGTCTTTCCCTGGGTACCAGTGGTGCATCTGGTGTGCAGAAAGATAGGGGGAAGGGATGCACACTGCCACATTGGTTCTGTGGAGCTTCCTCATGCACCAGTGGCCTTGCTGCCTTTCACATACCATGGTGAAGTAATCCAGAGGGAGGAAGCCCTGCATGCGACTCAGAGCTCAAGAAACTGGACTCCTGTGTGCAGCTCAGTCTGAGCTCAAGAACCCTTCCTTGTGTTCCCCCCTGAAGGGAGGGCCCTTGTTTCTGTAGGTGCAAGGCAACAAAATCTCATTCTTACTCAGCAGTGCAAACCAGTTTGCAAATGTAGGGATCCACGCATCAGGGCTGGAAACAAAGAGCTGACTTGGCAGAAGGTTTCTTTGCAGAGTCCCTGTGGAAGTCTCTGTCATCTCTTGGCAGTTTCTTTTTCCCCATATTCCATTCTCCAAGAACAGCAAAACCTGCCAATCAAAGCACAAAAAAATCCGTTGCTCTGTATAACTTGAGCTGGAGAAGGGAGGACTGAGTTTTCTCTTCCAATTTTACATTTCAAGTCTGGTTTGGACTCAGAACTTGTTTTGGAGACAGCGCTCTGCAGGTGCCACTGCCTGCACAACAGGTTAGTAACAGGCTGGATTCCATGGCAGCCTCTGGCAGTCTTGTACCGATCCAGCAGCACAGCAGCCATGAGTGGTGTTACCCAGCCAGCAAGGCCAGCTGGAACTACCCAGGGTAGCTGGAGCTTTCTGGGTGATGTGGCCCAGACCTGAACTGAAAGTAACACCACTTAACCCTGTAAGCTTTTTATCTTCTAGCTTACAGCACAGAAAAGCTGTATGGATCTCATATGTTACAAGTGGGGCTACTGCCCTTGTCTTAAGATTGAGCAGGTGGAGGGATGTGCTGAAGTGAAAATCAGGTGATCAGGTTAAGAGACAGGATTCAAAACCTGAACTGCTGCTCTTGGTTTGTGAAACTTGGGTCTTTTTTTCTCCAAAGCCTTTGACACTGGCTTCAGTCAAGTGTGTTGCTGATCCCAAGTGTACTAATATATAGAGTTGTGCCAAGTTAGTCTTGTTTACTTGGGACTCCTGTGTGGATTTTTCTTGTGGGTCACATCTGGTACCTGCTATCACTTTTTCAGTGCTGGTTCATTGCTAACATATACCAATAGTCAGAGTGGTGGTGTGGTGGAATAAATTTTGTTAGGGTCTCTAACTTTTCCTCTTCCACTTTGTGCCTTTATTCTTGTCTTTGCAGAGGGGAAAATGTTTTTCCAAACCCTTCTTACATTTAAGGAAAAACGTTTTGTCTCTGAGTCTGGGGTCTCTTAAAATAAGCATTGCATCCTCTGCAGTTTCTAGACAGAGCCACTTGTGCGTGGGAATTAGACTGTGACCTTAGTACCTTACAGCTGAGCTAAACTCCTTCTCAGCAGATTTGCTGTTACATGAAATTTGATAGGATTCTCACACAGTTCTCCTTCCAGGAGTAATAGCTGGCACATGGTGGAATTTTCCATGTTGTCTTATTCAAAACCAAAAGAACCACACCTTCTCCCTGGGGCCCAAAACGTTCCCATCTGACTGCCACTCTGACCTGCTTCTCCCTTCAGAGAGGCACTGGGGCTGTTCAGCTGCTATAGTCCTCCCCTCCCCTCCTTGTTGCTCCCACTTCCATAGCAAGGTCATTGGTTTCCTCCAGGAGAAGAAAGTAAGAAACAACATGGAAAACATCAGAAGTTTCTGGGTGTTATAAGCAGGCAAAGGACTGCTCTGTTCCCAAAAGAAAGCCGGTTGCTGTGGGCAGAATAATGGGTCTGGTTGTTAATTTATGTAAATGGCATCAGAGCTGAATAGATTTGGAAGTCATTCATTTTCTCAAAGATAGAGATAATAATTTGGAGACTCTGACAAGCCTGAGTGATGTGTCCCATAAGTCAATGTCCTCACTGTCTGGTGGTAGTCTTTCCCAACAAGAAGAGTTCCAGGGAATCCCTGGTTTGCTTCGGAAATGCCCTGCCATGGCACTGACAAATATGCTGTATCATAGGTTTTCCCACCTGAGGTATGTGGCTGTCTAGTGACTGGAATATTAAATAAGGTCTTGGAGACAAATGAAAAGGAGTAGCTTTGCTGTCCCAAATTGACAGATGCTGGTGGTGGGCTACCTGAGGCAGTTTTACCCTGCAAGCTTATTGGAATAAAGGACGATGCTCTTCCTCAAAGGATAAGATGCTGTATTTTACTGCCTGTGAAAAAAGGAAGACCAGCATAATACTGACTTAAAATGGGGACCATGAATGTTGATAAATACTAATAGTGGTTGCTGCAACATCTGATGGACTATAAGTAATGGGCATGGATCCAGGAAGAGTCTCTAGTGACAATGCAAGACCTGATACCTGTGGTCTGTGGAACTGAGGCTAAAACTGTCATCCACTCAAGAGCATCTTGGTAAGGTTTCATAGCCGTTTGCTAGTTATCAGTTCCATGTAGATCTCTGAAACTTGTTTGCCTGCCCAGCTGAACAGAGAACAGATATTTTCCGTTTCTGTAGAAAGCCCTGAGAATTCCTGCTCTGAAGACTGGACACTTACTCGTCTTTAGTCAGCCCTTCAGCTCAGGTCTTTTTCTGTTTCTCACTTGTCCTTTTCCCTCATTTTACGGACAGTCTCTCTGATGACCCAAAGCTCCTTTTCACTTTTTTTACATTGGGTTTCCAAAGGCTTTGATTTTTCTCCCTGTCTCTGAAAGAAACAGTGTATATTCTGAAACACAGCTGCTGTAAGGGAAGCAATAGATGATCAATTAACCTCCTTTTATCCACAGTCAACATTGAGCCTTTCCAAGGCTATGTTTCAGAAGCAATCTCTTCAGCAAAACATTTTTTAATTTACTTTTTTTTTTACTTTTTTTGAGGCTACTTTTTTCTCTTCTCTTAGAATTGAGGCTGCTTGGCACATCTTCCAGAATCACTTAAGTCCTGATGGCACGAATGAAGTAGTGCCTTCAGAAATGGAAAAATCTCATGAAAGGCAAGATGTTCTGCTGGGTGAGTCCCCAGAGCAACTCAACTTTCAGTCTCATTTCCAAGGCTCACTGCCTGACCTTGGGCAAATCACTTTGTTCTCTGCTTCTAAGAAGAAGATACTTAAAAAAGGAAAGATGCTGCTTAAGAAAGGAAAAAAAATGGTTCAAATGTTCATCAAGAAAAACCATATTTAATTACATGCATTAAACTTGCATACAGTGCTCTCAAAGGTAAAATGTTAGGATGACAATTTCCTGAATTACCATCTTGCACAAAGGAACCTTGCCTTCACCTAAGATGGTTAACTTTAATTGTAGTAGAAGATTGGAAGAAGATCAAAACTGCAGAGTTAGAAGCAACCTCTCTTGGTGTGCATATAGGACTAGGAGGGACCCCTTGGGTCACAACAGGCAGTTTGTCTTAAGGTGCTTCTTGCTTATTTGGCAAAGCTTCCTTTAGTCCAGATATGTAGTACATATCTCTGGGGAAGAGGTATTTTTGGGGTCATTGTTTCTTGGCTGAGCTAGAAGAGAATGTAGAGAGATGTTTTGTGGTAGGTAATATGAAGTTGGCTAATTTAATTTAGATCTTTAGTATTATGAAAAATGTCAGTTCACTATGTCAAATGTGAATCAGTAATATCTATTTCTCTCTAGAGAAAATGCAAATCAGATTTAATCTAGGTTTTTGTTTAGCTTAATGTCGAAAGGCTACCTTAACCTTTTACAACACAAACTTCCTTGGCAAGACCTGTGTTCAAAAACTACTTGAGCAGATGAGTGCACCCAGCAACACACTCACATCATCATCAGGCTTTCTGTAAGAATAAATAGGTGAGCAGAATTCAAAGACACAGCTTTCCGTTATCTTGCCCATCTTTAAAAAGGGTAAAAAAGAAGACCCTAGGAACTACTGACCTGCCAGCCTCACTTCTGTGGCTGAGAAGATCATGAAACAGATCCTCCCAGAAGACATGCTAAGGCACATGGAGGACAGGGAGGTAATCCTAGGTAGGCAGCATGGATTTACTAGGGGCAAGTCCTGCCTGACCAACCTAGTGGCTTTCTATAATGAAGTGACTGCAGTAGTCAACAAGGGAAGACCTATGGATGT
>NW_008629104.1:0-1038 GCF_000691845.1 Merops nubicus
CCCCAAGTTGTGCCTTGCTCTCTGCTGCTTCTCTGCTGAGCAGGAGAATGTACAGCACTGGCAAGATATTTTGAGAGGCTTGACTGTTTCAAGCTGCTTGTGGCTCTGAAAACAGCTTTATTTAAATATTGCATGCAAGCTGGTGTTTCAAAATAAGAGAATAATTAAGGCGAGGAGGAAACGAGGGAGGATATCAAATATTCATATACTTCAAAGAAAATACAGTCTTCTGAGGTGTCCTGTGGCTCTAGGACTATTCATGGAGCAAATGGTGCCACGGCAGTTCAGTGAACTCTTCCATCTACAGGCACCTCTCCAAGAGCTTGGCCCAGTGACTGATGGCATTGGGGAGCAAGCAGAGAACTGCAGGGGGAAAAAATAGTGGAAAACAAAACAGTAGAAAAGCAGCAGACTGTCAGCAGGAGTGTTATTCTGACTTCCTAAACACAGTTTTGGGGGGGTTTATGCTCTCTGTGCATCATGTTCATTTATAGGGAGGGGGGAAATGGAGAAATTATCTGAAGAAGATGAACTATTTAGTTTCTAACTTAGCAGTGACAGTTTTATTTTGGAAAACTTCATGAAAAAAAAAAAAACTTTGGAAAGAAAAAGGCATGTATTTTCAAATCAAATCTTTCAGCCAATCTGGAAGGATTGTTTTTCTTAAAAATATATATATATAAGCATATATATATATATGTATAAACCAAATAGGCACAAATTAAATGACAGGTTTTGAGTCTTCCTGGAAAGAAATATTTTCAGTTTATCATATTGACCAGTGGATAGAAAAATTGTGCCTGGTGCTGAGGAGAAGGTGTGTCAGAGGCAGGTGAGGAGAACGTGGTTGAGATTGATGGAAAAGCTGAAGCTGGTGGTACCCAGGCAAGGAAAGCAGAGGAGGGGGAGCTCAGGAAGGCTCCTTGCCCTTAGTGCTGCTGGGGTACACGAGCAAGATCTGGACCTTCAGGGGAGAAGAAGCTGTTGAGTGTGCCTGTGCAGACAGCCCTGGGAAGGATGTCACAGGCAGCCTTGCTG